>NW_027555141.1:7500-25147 GCF_964656455.1 Halichoerus grypus | reverse complement strand
ACCATGAGAGACGATGGACTCTGAAAAACAAACTGAGGGTTCTAGAGGGGAGGGGGGTGGGTGGATGGGTTAGCCTGGTGATGGGTATTGAGGAGGGCACGTTCTGCATGGAGCACTGGGTGTTATGCACAAACAATGAATCATGGAACACTATATCGAAAACTAATGATGTAACGTATGGGGATTAACATAACAATAAAAAAATTAAAAAAAAAAAAAAAAAAAAAAAGAATAAACCCAGAAGTTTTTCAAGCTCACATGCTCTGGGATGAAATTCCCTACATTCAGACTCTTATGTCACTCCACAATAAAGATGCCTCAAGGGAAGGGACCCGAGGGACGGTCCAGAGATAGACAAAAATTTAACACACCTGACCTGACTCCCACTTCCCAACAGTCAAAATAATGAAGAAGAGGAGGAAGACAGGCCGATGCTGGAAATCTGAAACCCACTCCTCCTCCTCCCCAAGTACAGGCACCAGAACCGATGCCCAACCCACTGGCTTCCGGAGGGCTGAAAAGCCACCACAGACAAAGCCTATTTAGCAGAACGAGATGAAGAAAGGGGCGGGGGCGGAGGCGGAGGCGGAAAAGGAAAAAAAGAAAAGGTTCGTCCCAAACTGTAAATGTAAATCTGCCCTGGGCCTTGCCAATGGCCCCCTTGCCGCCTCCCCTGCCCCGTTTCTGCACCACTGGTGTGTGTGCCTGGAGCGCTCTACTCCCCTGCCGCCGTCTCAGCCGCCCTTTCCCCCCTCCCCGCCCCCCCCTCAGTGCCATGGGCTCCCCCTTCTCCTCCTCCTCCTCCCCCCCACCCCCTTATCAAGGAGCAAAAAACACCCCAAGCCCTTGGGCCACCTCCTTAGGAGGTTTAAATTGGAGCACCTCCCAAACTAGCAGGAAGGGGCCCGAGGGCTCCCCTGGTCTTAGACCGCCCGCTTCAGACTTTCCCCACAGGAGCCTGATAGGGGGGAAACAATCGATTGACTTTTTAGTGGACGCAGGTGCAACTTCTTTGGCGTTAAAGCCAATTTCAAGGTTGTTGATTTATTTTATTTTATTTTATTTATTTATTTATTTTTAAGATTTTATTATTTATTTGAGAGAGAGAGAATGAGAGACAGAGAGCATGAGAGGGAAGAGGATCAGAGGGAGAAGCAGACCCCCCACTGAGCAGGGAGCCCGATGCGGGACTCGATCCCGGGACTCCAGGATTATGACCTGAGCCGAAGGCAGTCGCTTAACCAACTGAGCCACCCAGGCGCCCCTGTTGGTTTATTTTAAAAAGACGTGGTTTTGGAGTTATCAGTGTCACACATAATACAAATAATCAGCTTTGCTTTGCTTTGCTTTTTTCTTTTCTTTTCTCTTTTCTTTTCTTCTCTTTTCTTTTCTTTTCTTTTCTTTCTTTCTTTCTTTCTTTCTCTCTCTCTTTCTTTCTTTCCTTCTCTCTCTCTCTCTCTCTCTCTCTCTCTCTCTCTCTCTCTCTCTCTCTCTTTCTGTCATAAAAGCACTTGGATTCGGTTCTCCCTGCGTTACAAGCCGTTGGGTGGGCAGTGGAATGTGCCACGCTCCCGTCACAACAGTGAGCCTGTCTTTGTGGTTATCAAAATATACCTCTCCATCACCTTTATAAAAACAAACAAACAAACCACTTTTGGGTGCCTGGGTGGCTCAGTCGTTCAGCGTCTGCCTTCGGCTCAGGTCATGATCCCAGGGTCCTGGAATCGAGCCCCACATCGGGCTCCCTGTTCATTGGGGAACCTTCTTCTCCCTCTGTCCCTTCCCCTGCTTGTGTTCCCTCTCTCGCTGTGTCTCTCTCTGTCAAATAAATAAAATCTTAAAAAAATAAATAAAAATAAAATTTATGAAATATATTCATACGTTTGCCAATCTAAAGAATTCTGGTGTAATAGAGAGTGCGCCACTGGTTACTACTAACGTTTCACCAGAGACTGAGATTTCTAAGAATTAAAATTCTGCCACATGGAATTGGGACTGCTACAAAATGATAACAAAAACAACTCCGTGTGTGAGAAGGTAGGAGACGTGTAAAAGAGGTACAAGAAATGAGAAAACATTTTTTTGTTGAGGGAAAAGAAAGTAATGCTGTACTGAAATGGGACTGGATATCTAAAGAAAGAAAACTTTAAGACCGAGTCTGAATGAAAAAGGAAATTGTGGAAGGGGTTTGTGAAGGAGAATTTTTGAAAAGGAATTTTATGCATGGTCAGGACTGACTAAGATTGGGAGAAGGCAGTTTGAAAAGCACACTGGTATAAGATTGAGATTTGGGTTTTCTATGTTAAAATGACAAGGTTTTCTTGGATTGTTAGTGTACTCTTTTTTTTTCTTTTTTAAGATTGTATTTATTTATTTGACAGAGAGAGACACAGCGAGAGAGGGAACACAAGCAGGGGGAGTGGCAGAGGGAGAAGCAGGCTTCCCGCTGAGCAGGGAGCCCGATGCAGGGCTCGATCCCAAGACCCTGGGATCATGACCTGAGCCAAAGGCAGACGCTTAACGACTGAGCCACCCAGGCGCCCCTGTTAGTGTACTTTTGATAAGAAATTGTAGACAAGGGGAACCCGGGTGGCGCAGTCGGTTAAGCGGCTTTGGTCGGTTGTGATCCCAGGGTCCTGGGATCGAGCCCCAGAGACCTACATCGGGCTCCCTGCTCAGCGGGGAGTCTGCTTCTCCCTCTGCCCCTCTCCTGGTGCTGCTTGTGCTTGCTCCCTGCCCCCACCACCCTCCATGTCAAATAAATTGATAAAATCTGAAAGAAAGGAGAGAGAGAGAGAGAGAGAGAGAGAGAGAGAGAGAGGAGGGAGGGAGGGAGGGAGGGAGGGAGGGAAGGAAGGAAGGAAGGAAGGAAGGAAGGAAGGAAGGAAGGAAGGAAGGAAGGAATTTTAAAAAAGAAGAAAAAATTTTCTTCACCTGCCCAGGAAAACAAGGTTTCTATATTCATTTTTATCAGGTCTTTAATTATGTAAGAAAACGAAAACTTCTCAATATTAAAGGAGCTCAATTTTGCTAACTGTATAACCTTCTGTAGAATCTCCTGTGGGCACCTTGGTGAAACAGATAATAAAGTTTTAAGTTTTGTAATGATCTGTGACCCTATGTAGGCACGTGCCTTGAAACCTTCTGAGATGTTTCTTGGTTGGTCGGTCGGTCGGTCGGTCGGTCGGTCGGTCGGTCGGTCGGTTGGTTTGGCCGGCTGGCTGGCTGGCTGGCTGGCTGGCCGGCTGTTCATTCCTTCCTTCATTCATTTTCAACAGATGCTGAGAAAATCAAATCCTAAATAGAGTCTCTTGACTAATTAATCTAGTCTATTTGGTATGTTAAGTTACATGGGAAGCACTGTCAAACAAATAGTGATAAGCCTTCTTAGATTACATTATGTGCGTAAATGCTGCAACTGTTCCAAAAATTATATGAAATTCCCAAATATTTTTTTTTTTTAAGAATTTATTTATTTGAGAGAGAGAGAGCGAGAGAGAGAGAGAGCGAGCAAGAGAGCACCAGCACGGGGAGGGGCAGAGGGAGAGGGAGAAGCAGTTTCCCTGCTGACACAGGGCTCAAAATCCCAGGACCCTGGGGATCATGACCTGGACCAAAGGCAGCTGCCTAACCGACTGAGCCAACCCAGGTGCCCATAAAGTTTTTGTTTATTTGTTTTAGATTTTATTTATGTATTTGACAGAGAGAGACACAGCGAGAGAGGGAACAGAAGCAGGGGGAGTGGGAGAGGGAGAAGCAGGCTTTCTGCGGAGCAGGGAGCCTGATGCGGGGCTCGATCCTAGGACCCTGGGATCATGACCTGAGCCGAAGGCAGACGGACGCTTGACAACTGAGCCACCCAGGCGCTCCTCTGAGATTTTATTTTTTAAATAATCTCTACACTGAACGTGGGGCTCGAACTCACAACCCTGAGATCAAGAGTCGTGCTCTCTACCGACTGAGCCAGCCAGGTGCCCCTGGAATGTCATCTCGAAGAGACACATGCGTAGACTCAGATATAATGAGACTGCTTTAAGAAAGTCAGATTGACTTTATGGAGCCAATAAAGCCCCTTGGAAATGTTGGCCTGATAACCTTGCTTACAGAGGTCCCCTCAACCTTACCAGGTGAGTGAAGAGTGCCACCTCCTGGCAGATGCCGGAACTTCAGGAAATTTGGAGGGCCTCAAAGAAGAGAGGAATTCACCCAAATCTACAAGTCTTGCAGGCGAATCTGATGGCAAATATTTGGCTTGGTTCTCGGCTTTAAAAAGGCAGTTAAAGGATCAATCTAAAATTCCTTATAAAAAGCTCCATCAAAGCAGATTTAAAAGAAGGAAAGGAAAAAGAAAAGAGAAAAAAGACCCCATATATGGTCAACTGCTATTCTTGCTGTCCCTACGTAGATGATTGGGCCAAGTTTGTTAAAACTGGACTTGTTTTACAAACAAATTAATCTTCATTTGGCTATCTTTGACAGGAATGAAGGTGACTTTAGAGAGAAAGATTATATTTCAATGACACACTTTTGTGAGTGTTAGAGTAATTATCTTTGAACGTTTGTTGTTTGCCTATAAAACTGGACTGGATCCTGGATCCTTCTGGTTTCCTTGAGTATCTGACTGTGACTCTTCAAACTAAGGTTTCCAACATTCTCCCATTCTCTTATCTTACAATCATTAAGAACTAAAACTGTCCTTTTTCCTGAAGTCTGGCAAATGAAAGCTGGACAACTTGAAATAAATTTCAGGGAAATGACCACAATAACTCATATATAGACAATCTTTGTGCCTGTTGCTCTATGAGTCACTCAAAATGAGACATTTGAACTATACACCGGAAAAATCCGTCAGATTGCCCCTGCCCACTCCCACTCTATTGGAGGATGCTTCAAGCCTGACATCTAGAGACCTTCTCACTGGCAGCACTCTGGACTTAGACGCCAGGTGTATCCCTTAGTTCCAACCATGAACCAGTGTTTTCCTTTTGTTTCCATAGAAATGCCTCTTATTAACTACGAGATCACTTGCTGAATGAGGCAGAGTCTATGATCCTTAATTCCACCTTGCTGCACCTGTATTAACTCCTCTTTGGAAAATAAGAACCCATATAAATAGGGGCACCTGGCTGGCTCAGCTGGTAGAACATGCGACTCTAGATCTCGGGGTTGTGAGTTCGAGCCCCACATTGGGTGTAGAGATTACTTAATAGAAATCTTAAAAGAAAAAAAAAGAAAGAAAAAAGAACCCATGTAAATAAAATCAAACACTAAGCTACTTGGCTACCAGAAGCCCTTCACCACCACTACCTCCCCCCCCCCCCCAGGGGAGGGGCTCAGACTAATTTACTGATCTGTATTCTTGGATACCCACCGATATCAGATCAATTTGAGAGAGAATGAGAGAATTGGGTTTGACTCTACTGTTACTATTCCTTAGACTACACTTGGGGATAAAATCAATGGTGTCATGTAGTACCAAACCATGTAGAAAAATAACCAAGTTCTCAGATAAGGAACTATCTCTGAGACCCCCTCCCTTAGCACAAGGGACCAAAAGTTGCGACCTGCACTGTCTCAGATCCTTCCATTCCAAAGCCTCCACTGCACCTTAATTCAGCTTGAAGCAGTTAAATAAAGAAGGCAGACCTCTGCCCATGTTTCATAGAAATGGAATGCAGGATGGACAAGGGGAAATTTTAACAGGGAAAAATGTAGCATGTCTGACTCCCTGTTATTTTTATTCCCTTTTAACCTGTAGGTTGAAAACTTCTGTTTAGCCCTGAACATAGCCATGTTACAGCTAAGATTTACAGAAACTGTTGTTTGCCCAAAACCTACCTCCCCTGAGGAGATGGAAGAATAGCCACAGCCATCATCATCCCAATTCCCTAAGACTGAGGAATGACCATAACTTGGTGGTGGGTGGTGGTGGTGGGGGGGGGGGGGGGGGGATTGAAACCGTGCCCCATAAGGTTAATGAGGTTGATGCTAGCAGAAAGCTTAAAGCTTGTTTTTCAGGGAACTGTTTCCCCCTAATCAGCTATTGTGTCTTTTCAGGCCCTGCTACCAAATACTGGCTGTCTCTGCAGAAGTCTGGACTCAAGGTCAACTGATAATGGCTGCAGCCTATGAACAAGCAAGGTCCTGATTCCTTACCTGAGAAAAGGAGCCTAAGACCCCATCCAGGTTGTACCAGCTCTCAGAGCATGCCCACAGCCTCTTCTCCTTGTCCTCAGATAACCTCCTGACATCAGGGACTCAGTTTTGCCTCATTCACATGTCAGGTCTCCACCCCGAAGTAAACATGGGAATCTACGGTACATATGTTTCCTGAATATACGTGCTCCATCTTTCGCCATGAATAATCATAAATGTCCCTGCCCTTTTCCTTTTTGAAGTTTGATTGTTTGTTTTTATTTATTTATTTCAGAGAGAGAGAGAGAGAGAGAGAGAGACAGAGAGACAGAGAGAGAGACACACACAGAGAGACAGAGAGAGAAACAGAGAGAGAGAGAGAGAGAGAGAGAGAGACAGAGAGCTTGTGCGCATGGGTGGGTGGAGGGGCAGAGGGAGAGGGAGAAGACTCCCCATTGAGCAGGGAGCCCCAGAGGGGTGGGGCTCGATCCCAGTACCCTGAGATCATGACCTGAGCTGAAGGCAGATGCTAAACCGGCAGCCACCCAGGCGCCCCTCCATTCCATTTTTTTTTTTTTAAAGAGATAAACATTACATACTTTATTTTTAAAAATTCATTCATTCATTCATTCATTCATTCATTCATTTTTCATCATCTGTGGTCCCAGTGTAGGGCTTGAACTCAGGACCCTGACTGAGATCAAGAGTCATGTGCTGTTCTGACTGAGCCACCCAGGTGCTCCCCTTCTGTTCCATATTTTAAACAACCCTGGGATCACGGCTCAGAGTCACAATTGGCCCAATGAGACTCACATTCACCCCTCTGTGCAGAGGTGCCATCTGTGGGGCTGGTTCCTGTTTGTCCATCTTCCTTCCTCCTCTTACTGGACAGGAAGGTGGTGTGCGAAAACAGCCAGTGACTATGTGGAATGAGACCGAGGATTTCCCTTGGGAAGCAGTTGGGAGAGGGAGGACAGGTCGATGGATAATCAATAAACTTTTTTTTTTTTTTAAGATTGTATTTATTTATTTGACACAGAGAGACACAGCGAGAGAGGGAACACAAGCAGGGGGAGTGGGAGAGGGAGAAGCGGGCTTCCCGTGGAGCAGGGAGCCAGATGCGAGGCCCGATCCCAGGACCCTGGGATCATGACCTGAGCCGAAGGCACATGCTTAACGACTGAGCCACCCAGGCGCCCCAACAATCAATAAACTGTTAATGTTGCTTTAGAGGAGTGTGCTTGCTGGGCCCATAACTCGGTGGATGAGTTAGAACAGTCCCTGTCAGGCCTCCCTTAGCCCTTAGCCCTTAGCCCTTATCACTCCATGCTTGTGTTTGGCCTCTGACCGCTAAGATACCACCATCATGTGTTCAAGGTCCTCCTCAGACTCAGCCAGCCACACCATGCCACACCCTCCTACCTGCACACCCACCCCTGGAAGGCATTATAGTAAGACATCATCCCCCACATTCATGATTCCCAAAGGGTTTACTGGAGTTTCCTGGGTTAGGAAAAGGAGGGGACTCTTTTTGCCCCCAGATGAGGTGAGCTCTTCAGACACCCTCTTTCCCCTTCCCCTCCTCCCTCCCTCCCTTTCCTTCCTCCCTCCCTCCCTCCCTCCCTCCCTCCCTTCCTTATCTCTCTCCGAAATTTGCAAGCTGCAGCCTAAGGGTTAGGGGGAGTTGAGGAAAGCCATTGAATGGAGGGAAGCTCCAGGCTCTGACTTTAACAGAAAGCTTTCTGCATTTGAATGAAGCGATTGAATGAGGCCCATTAGAATGGATCACCCTGAACGTCCCATCAGCCGCCCCAGCCCCACCCCATCCTCCCCCCCCAACTGAAGTTCTCTGGTCGAATTGGAACAGTGGGGGGGGGGGGGGGCTGTCCATCCTAAGTTGGCAACTAGGCCCCTGGCCCATAGGGAAAAAAATCACGCACGGGTACAGATGAGTTGGTAGCTCAGGCAAAGTGGTCAAAGTGTTGGCAAGGTTTCTGTGGATGAGGGGAGATTTGTTCTGGGACCACCCTCCCATATACATCTCTGGCTGAGAAGTGGGCAGGGGAGCCCTGTGGGGGTGGGGGGGGCGGGACCCACATCTGGAGCTCGGCGTGGACTATAGCCGCTGCCTGCCCGGGTGTGTGTGCCTGTGTGTGTGTGTGTGTGGGGGGGCGCTGAGGGCTAAGGGCTGAGGGTGGTGGGGTCTGCTCACGCTGACTCCTGCAACTCAATTCATTCTGGGAACCTTCTGTTGTTTCTGCTGAGGTGCCAGGTGCTGTGATGACCAAAGCTAAACTCCTCTCTTTGCCTAGTTCTTAAAAGGCCTGATTCTAAATGGGCAGAAGACATGAACAGACATTTTTTCAAAGAAGACATCCAAATGGCCAACAGACACATGAAAAAGTGTTCAATATCGCTCGGCATCAGGGAAATCCAAATCAAAACCTCAATGAGATACCACCTCACACCAGTCAGAATGGCTAAAATTAACAAGTCAGGAAATGACAGATGTTGGCGGGGATGTGGAGAAAGGGGAACCCTCCTACACTGTTGGTGGGAATGCAAGCTGGTGCAGCCACTCTGGAAAACAGTATGGAGGTTCCTCAAAAAGTTGAAAACAGAGCTACCATATGATCCAGCAATTGCACTACTGGGTATTTACCCCAAAGATACAAAAGTAGGGACCCGAAAGGCTACGTGCACCCCGATGTTTATAGCAGCAATGTCCACAATAGCCAAACTGTGGAAAGAGCCAAGATGTCCATCAACAGATGAATGGATAAAGAAGATGTGGTATATATATACAATGGAATATTATGCAGCCATCAAAAGGAATGAGATCTTGCCATTTGCAACGACGTGGATGGAACTGGAGGGTATTATGCTGAGCGAAATAAGTCAAACAGAGAAAGACATGTATCCTATGACCTCACTGATATGAGGAATTCTTAATCTCAGGAAACAAACTGAGGGTTGCTGGAGTGGGGGGTGGGGTGGGAGGGATGGGGTGACTGGGTGATGGACACTGGGGAGGGTATGTGCTATGGTGAGCGCTGTGAATTGTGCAAGACTGTTGAATCTCAGATCTGGACCTCTGAAACAAATAATGCAATATATGTTAAGAAAGAAAAAAAGAAGAAGAATGTAGCAGGAGGGGAAGAATGAAGGGGGGGAAATCAGAGGGGGAGAAGAACCATGAGAGACGATGGACTCTGAAAAACAAACTGAGGGTTCTAGAGGGGAGGGGGGTGGGAGGATGGGTTAGCCTGGTGATGGGTATTGAGGAGGGCACGTTCTGCATGGAGCACTGGGTGTTATGCACAAACAATGAATCATGGAACACTATATCGAAAACTAATGATGTAATGTATGGGGATTAACATAACAATAAAAAAATAAAAAATAAAAGGCCTGATTCTCCTGTTATCTTGTTAAATGGACTGACCCCTGCACCCTCCCATCCTGCCAGACCCCTTGTGCAAATACTTCCACTTGAAGAGTTCTTTCTCTGAATCCAGAAAATAAACAAACAACACCCACCACCCACACCCACCCCATTGCCACAAATACCTAGCAAAGACAAAGCTAGCTGGTCTCCTTCTGCCTCAAGGCACTTTAGAGAGTCACTCTCTTACACACACCTTAGGCTCCATTACAGGCTGCTGTCTCCCTTTCTCTGGCACAATTCCATCCCTGGAGGAGCCCCATATCGCATCTGCAGCCGTGAGCTGGAGACAGTATGCTCAAGTAACCGGGTGGTAGCACCGTAACTTTGAAATGACCTACACCCCAAGTCATCCATAAACACGGTCCCTGGAAATCTTTGACATTCACGTGCCTCTGATGAAATCCTTGCTTTGGAAACTCCAGCACCCATAGCCAATCTTGTCCATGTTCTGCTAACCTTTGCTCGCCCTCTGTTCGCCTGATATTTTGCCTGATTGTTTACACAGAAATTAGATCCCATCCGGCAAGAGCTGAATCCGAGTCCTCTGCTCACCCCACGACGGAAAAGAATATGCACAGGCCTGCATCCCTCTTCTCCTTCTCCACCATGTCAGAAGAAAAGGTGGCCCTCCCTCCTCCCATCAAAACCCAAACCCGAGATAAGACTTAGATATAAAGGAAACCAGCATACTGTTTTGAACTATAGACACTTGTAAAAACTAGCAGCAGCAGCAAGCAAGGAAACACACAAACCACCACCCCACCACAGGTGCAAGGAGGGTGCGCTGACTCACTGAATCTCCCCCTTTTCTCCCCAGAAGCATCCCCCACCCATCCCCCCGGAAGATGTCCTCCCTATGCCAGAAGGGGAGTGAGTGACGTTCTTTTCTTCCTTTTTTTGTTTTTAATTATTCTTTTTAAAAGACTTGTATTTATTTGAGAGAAGGGGTGGGGGGAGGGAGGGAGGGGGAGAGAGAGAGAGAGAGAGAGAGAGAGAGAGAGAGAGAGAGAGGGAGAGAGAGAGAGAGAGGAAAGCAGACTCTCCGTGGAGCAGGGAGCCCGACGTGGGGCTGGATCCCGGGACCCTGAGCTCGGGGCCTGAGCCGAAGGCAGGCAGACGGTTCACGGATTGAGCCAGCCAGGCGCCCCAGCTTTCTTGTTTCTTTGTCTGCCTGCTTGCCTGCGTGTGGGGTCTGTGGATGTCTGATGCCTGTCCTGTGATTTCGTGGGGAGGTGGGCCATCTTTCCTCCTTCGAATGGCCTTTGCGCATTTGTCAAACTTCTGTCGGGCTTGGGCCTATCTGTTTGGGTATCTGTTCCGTTCCATCCGTCGACGTGTCTCTTTTGTCTGCCAACATCACAGGGTCTCTATCGCCTGTATACATAAGCATTAAACGGGGCTGGCCGGGGGTGGGGGGGGAGGGGGGGAGACGACGACTTTATTTCCTGAGTTTTGTTTTGTTTTCTTCGAAATCACCACAGCGATTCTAATTCCTTTTGCCTGTCTGCTTGTTTATGTAATCTGTACACCCATCCAGTGCGGTGCTGGAACTCACGACCCCCGCAGATCAAGAGTCGCGGTCACGTGGGCCTCCTCCGACCGAGCCAGCCAGGTGCCCTGAAGTACGTGTACTTGAAAAACCGATGTGACCATGAGAGACAATGGACTCTGAAAAACAAACTGAGGGTTCTAGAGGGGAGGGGGTTGGGAGGATGGGTTAGCCTGGTGATGGGTATTGAGGAGGGCACGTTCTGCATGGAGCACTGGGTGTTATGCACAAACAATGAATCATGGAACACTATATCGAAAACTAATGATGTAATGTAGGGGGATTAACATAACAATAAAAAAAAATAAAAAAAAAAACCGATGTGAAGCCTGCACCCGTGACCTTTTTTTTTTTTTTTTATTAGATGCACCCGTGAAGTGTTTACTGCGAAACCTTTTGATCGTCGCACTCTTGAGTTGAGGCCGTACCAGTAAAGAACGTAGTTTAGCCAACTGAGGAAGAGATCAGCTTTAAAGGAAAACCTTCTTTTCACGTTTGTGATGTCTGGTCCATTCTCTCAACTCGATCGATGTCCAGCCTTCAGAGCCACATTATTTGCTTGGTTTCTCTCTCGTCTGTGCTTCCTCGTGTACTTTCCTAATGCTCAGGATTTATGGTTTACGGAGAACAGTTTTCAGCCTGGTGTGTGTGTGTGGGGAGGGGGGGTGCGGGGGGAATGTTGTGAAGTGGGATCAGGGATTCACGCGGGTAAGGAGGAGGCAAGGAGAAAGGCTTGGTTGGGAAGGAAACCATTAAAGGTCCATGTTGAAATGGTGAAGTTTATTTTATTTATTTATTTATTTTTTTTTTTTCCAGATTTTATTTATTTATTTGACAGAGAGAGACAGCGAGAGAGAGAGAGAGAGAGAGAGAGAGAGAGAGAGAGAGAGAGAGAACACGGGCAGGGGGAGTGGGAGAGGGAGAAGCAGGCCTCCCGCGGAGCAGGGAGCCCGACGTGGGGCTCGATCCCGGGACCCTGGGCTCGTGTGACCTGAGCCGAAGGCGGGCGCTTAACGACTGAGCCACCCCCCAGGCGCCCCGAAATGGTGAAGTTTTTTTTTTTTTTTTAATTTTTTTTATTGTTATGTTAATCCCCATACATTACATCATTAGTTTTAGATATAGTGTTCCATGATTCATTGTTTGTGCATAACACCCAGTGCTCCATGCAGAACGTGCCCTCCTCAATACCCATCACCAGGCTAACCCATCCTCCCAACCCCCTCCCCTCTAGAACCCCCAGTTTGTTTTTCAGAGTCCATCGTCTCTCATGGTTCTTCTCCTCCTCCGATTTCCCCCCCTTCATTCTTCCCCTCCTGCTACATTCTTCTTCTTCTTTTTTTCTTTCTTAACATATATTGCATTATTTGTTTCAGAGGTACAGATCTGAGATTCAACAGTCCTGCACAATTCACAGCGCTTACCAGAACACATACCCTCCCCAGTGTCCATCACCCAGTCACCCCATCCCTCCCACCCCACCCCCCACTCCAGCAACCCTCAGTTTGTTTCCTGAGATTAAGAATTCCTCATATCAGTGAGGTCATATGATACATGTCTTTCTCTCTTTGACTTATTTCGCTCAGCATAATACCCTCCAGTTCCATCCACGTCGTTGCAAATGGCAAGATCTTATTCCTTTTGATGGCTGCATAATATTCCATTGCATATATATACCACATCTTCTTTATCCATTCATCTGTTGATGGACATCTTGGCTCTTTCCACAGTTTGGCTATTGTGGACATTGCTGCTATAAACATCGGGGTGCACGTAGCCTTTCGGGTCCCTACTTTTGTATCTTTGGGGTAAATACCCAGTAGTGCAATTGCTGGATCATATGGTAGCTCTATTTTCAACTTTTTGAGGAACCTCCATACTGTTTTCCAGAGTGGCTGCACCAGCTTGCATTCCCACCAACAGTGTAGGAGGGTTCCCCTTTCTCCGCATCCCCGCCAACATCTGTCACCGAAATGGTGAAGTTTAATGTAGTAAGAGTTACCTTTAATCGAAGGAATTCTTGCTGGAGGTTGCTTCTCCCCTCTCCTCCCTGGATAGGGGAGTGAAGTTTTTTCGAGGTCCCTAGTGGACACAGAAAGCGTTCAAGGGCCCATAGCACCTATGGATGGGGCTCTGTTGCCCTCTAGTGTCCTATCCTCTGCTACTGCTGTTCGTGGTTTCCTCTGACGACTTAGTCGTCACAGGTGTCTATCTTTGATGGTTAATGCTGCTCGGTGTCGGTTGTTTGTGTGTTTGTTTTTGAAAGCTTTTTGAGTGATCATCCAGCGTGGTGCTGGAACTCACGACCCCTGCAGATCAAGAGTCGCAGTCGCGTGGGCCTCCTCCGACCGGAGCCAGTCAGGTGCCCTGAAATGCGTTTAGTTGAAAAAGGAAAAAAGAAAAAACAAAAAACGAAGAAACAAAAAACAAAACCCAAACCTTTTTTTTTTTTCTTTTTTTTCCTTTACGGGTCAGAGGAAGTTCTACGCCTTGTTTTTCTTTTACCCTTAATAGCACGGAACAGTTCTTCTTCTTCTTCATCATCATCATCATCATCATCAATATTTAGCTCTTCTAGAGCACCTCCCCCGCCCGCCGCGTACTAGTGTTGGACGGCACGGATGTCCCGGAACTGGATTTATTGAGTGAACGGCTATTTTAACTCCCTTCCTCCCCATTCCGCGCCTCCCCCCGCCCCCGCCCCCGCCCCCGCCCCCGCCCCCGCCCCCGCCCCCGGCCCGCCCCCGCCCCCCGCCCCCGCCCCCGCCCCCGCCCCCGCCCCGTTTGTTGTCCTTGGGCGTTATCGTGGTACGTGCAGAGACGGATTCGGTTTGCAGCTTTCTGGGGGCGGTGTGTGTGTCAATCCCCCCCCCCCCCCTTGCTGTCCTGAGCTTTCTTCGTGTGCTTCAGAGAGACCTCCTCCTCCCCTTAAAATGATAGAAGGTAGAAGGTTCATCGGTGGTGGTTGTCGGAGTACTCGCCTGGTGTCGGTTTTACGGTCCTTGCCCGCCGAAATTTGTCTTAAGTCCTCCCGGAAGCCCGGGCGCCGCAGGTGTGCCACTGTGGGAGGCCCGTGCGGGGAATTTTCCGCTCGTGTCCGCTTCTCCCGGGGCGCGTCCCGTGGCCAGTTGGCCCCCTTTCCGGCGGCAGCGGCCCGGACGCGTTTTCCAAGTCTCCCCTGGGCTGCTGGAGTCGCGCCTGTGCCGGCCGGGAGCTCCCGAGGCCGCCGCCCCGGGGGCCGCCCGCCCTCCGCCCTCCGCCAGCCCCTCCGAAGCGGGCCGGGACGAGATCGGGCGGCCGGGCGGCCGGCTGTGCGCCTTGGCGGGCCCGCGATCCGGATCCGCCTCGTTGTTGTTCGCGCCGGTTGTCTCGCGCCACCTGGCGTCCGCTTTTATATAGCGTCTCCCCGCTGGAGCGTCGGCGATGTCGGCAAGGGATTGTATTTGGCCGCGGTTCCCGAGGCGGAGTTCCAGGAGGCCGGCGACGCTAGCGCGATCGTCCCGCTGTCTCCGGGCCGTCGGCGCGCGCTCCGCTCGCGGGAGATTGAGCCTCCAGGTTTGTAGGGTGGTGGTGGCGCCGCCGCCTCGCTCCCGGAGAGCCGCGTTGGGGGGCCGCCTGGACGGGTCGACCAGCACCCGCCGGTGCCCCCCCCCCTCCGCCCGCGGGGTTGCGGGGGGAAATGGGAGAGGCTGCGTCCGGCGCCCGGGCGCCATCCGGCCCCTGGCTCCCGTCGGTCGTTGGGCCTTCCGTGTCACGCTCGGGCGGTTGGGGACCGGCCTGAGCCTTGCGGGGAAGCCCGTGGATGGCGCGACGGGCCCGGCCGCGGGCACGCGTGGGGTCCCGGTCATCGGACCCGAGATTCTCACTAAGTTTTCCGAGGCCCGCTGCGGAGGTGGGGACCGGACCGGACCGGGTCGGGTCGGGCCGCGAGCGCCCCAGGGGCCCGGCTGCGGTTCCCGTTGAGGTCCGGCCTTCGGGGGGACGCCTCCGCGGTATCGCCCCCTTTCCTCAGTCCCGGCCGGGAGTCAGGGACCGGCATGGGGCGGTCCTGAGGCCCGGGGAGGAGGGCGTCCGCAGGGGCCTCCGTCGAACTTGGTGAGAATTTCTAAGTCCCAACATGGGGACGACAGGCGGACCCGGACCCGGACCCGGACCCGGACCCGGACCCGGACCCGGACCTCTCCGGGCCGCTCCCCACTCCCGCCAAGTCCCTACTCGCTGCCGGCTGCCACCACGTTCCCGGGGTCGACCAGATGGCCCTGGGGGCTCCGGGGGGAACCGGGGGTGATGGAATAGTGCTTGGGGGCCCGTGGCCGGGCCACGGTCCCAGGAGATCCCGGTGACCTGTGGCTAGGCCCCGCCGGGCGGCGCCAGCTATTTTCTCACCCGAAATGAGCGCTTTTTGCTGCCAGGTAGGTGCTGGCACGTTGTGTTGTGGTGATCCTCTCCTTAAGAGAGGTGGGCCTCTGGGCGTGTGGCAGGGCTCCGGGCTTGACCGTGATGCCAAGCCCGGCTCTGTCGCCGCTGGCTGGAGCCGTCCGCGTGGGCCTGTGCGGCGGCTCCTGTGCCTCCAGGTGGTCCAGGCCGTTGGTGCCGCCTCCGGTCTCCAGCACCCGAGGGCAGTGTGGGCAGGGGGCGCGTGGGTCCTTTACCCCGCGCACTTCACTCTGCAGGCACCCGGCTGCGGTCGTGACAACCCCCCATCCCGCAAGGCTCCGTGCCGCGTGTCAGGCATTCTCGTTTCTGGGGTTGTCCGGCTGTTCCCGCCCTAGGGTTTTCGAGGGGGTGTCGGTGAGGCTGAAGCAGGCTCCGTCGGGTTGCTGTCCTCACCGGCCTCTCCCCTCCTCGGGACCTTCTCGGGGTTTCTGTTTTGCCAGATCGATGTGGTGCTCTCGTGCTCTCCCGGGCCGGGCCTAAGCCGCGTCAGACGAGGGACGGACGTTCATGGCGAATGGGACCGCTCTTCTCGTTCTGCCCGCGGGCCCCTCGCTCCTTCACCTCTGCCCGCCGTGGCGGTGAGGTGGGGGGTGTGGGGGGGTGTGCAGGCTCCGGCCCGACCCCGCCCTCCCGTGTTCTGCCTGACGGCGCTCGCGGGACCGGGGTCCCCTGACGCAGCAGACACTCTCGCTTGCCTCCCCTGGCTTCGTGTGGTGCGCGGCCCTCCCCGCCACGGGGAGGGCCGTCCCGGCGCCGCGCTGCTCACCCGCTTGGGCGTGCTGAGCGCGTTGCGCGTGGCTCTCCGTGGTGCCCCTGGAGCGCTCCAGGTCGTCTCAGGTGCCCGAAGCCGAGCCGGTAGCGTCGTTTCCCGTTCCCAGCGACCCCCTCCCTCGGGCCACCGCTGTCGGTGGCGTGTCCGAGGAGCGGGTGGTGGAGTCGGTAAGGGAGGCCCACCCCGCCCCCCCGTGGGACGCGGGCGCCTCGTCGTCGCCTGCCACAAGCTGTGCTGGTGGTGGGGATTGGACTTTGGTGTGGGGCGTGTGAGCCGCTTGCGGCGGGCCGAGCCAGCGCCATGGCGCTTGGCCAACCGAGGGGCTGCTGCCTTTTTGCCCGGCATGCCGTGCCTGTCTCCGTTTGTCGTTGCCTCGCCCGAGGCGCGAGGCTCCCGGTGGTCGGTGACGTGAGCATGGCGTGTGTGGCAGGGCGGAGGCGGTCTCCTTCTGGGGTCCCGGCCGCGAGCGCTCAGGATTGCCCTGTTTGCCTGTCCCCTTGCCGCGTGAACCCACCGCCCGCCCCCCGGAGCCCTTGGCTTTGTAAGGCCTTTGGAACGCCGTTCCGCGGGGCCCGGCCGGGCGGGGGGGACGATTTGGGTGGGGGCGATGCGCCCTCGGTGAGAAAGCCTTCTCTAGCGATCCGAGAGGGTGCCTTGGGGTACCGGAACCCCCCAGCCGCCGCCCCTCCTCTGCGCGTGTAGTGTGGCCACCGACGCGGGGTGACTACCGTTGCGTGTTGGGCAGAGCTCTTCCTCTCTGTGAGGGGGTCTGATTTTGCCGGCCCCGCGGTGGGGCCGAGCGCCGCTCTTTGCCTACCGCGGCCTGCGCCTCCCCCCTCCGAGTCGGGGGAGGGTCCCGCCGGGCCTGGCCGGCGTCCGGCGCGTGGGGCTCCCGCGTGCGTGTGCGAGCGAGCGCGCGCGCGGCCGCTCCCTCGCGGTGTTGTCTCCCGAGGGGCTCGGGGGGCGCCCCCCGCGCGCCCCGCTTCCCCGTGCCGCGCGAGCGGCTGTCTGCCCGCCCGCTCCCGTCCCGAGTCGCCGCTGGGGGTGGCGTTCCGGGCACGGGTCGGGCCGCTCTCGCCTGGGGGCGCTTCTCCAGGGTCGCGACTTTCCGGGACGGACCGGATGGACGGAGGTTCAAGACGGGGCCCCGCGGCGGGGGTTCACGTGGGTCTGGGCCGCAGCGGTGTGGGGCCCGGTTCGTGGGGAGGCTCGCCAAGGGTGCTGAGGCCGGCTGGCGTCCTGGGCGTCGCGGGACCGCTCTCGTGCTGGTGGCGGTGGGATCCCGTGCACGTTTACCTGGTGGCCC
>NW_027555141.1:0-2500 GCF_964656455.1 Halichoerus grypus | reverse complement strand
ATCGACACTTCGAACGCACTTGCGGCCCCGGGTTCCTCCCGGGGCTACGCCTGTCTGAGCGTCGCTTGACGATCAATCGCCGCCCCTGGGGTCTCTCGCCCTTGGGGTTTGGCGCGGCTGGGGGTTTCCCTCGCAGGGCCCGTTCTGCCGGTGCCTGCCCTGCCCGCCCGTGGGCTCCGTCCTCGGGTGGGGAGGGGTTGGCTCGGCCGCCGGGCCCTCCGTCCCCCTAAGTGCAGACACGGTGGCCCCTCCTCCGCCCCGTTGCCCGGTCCCCGCCTCCCGCCCCGCACCACCCCCATCCCCACCCCCGCCTCGCCCCGCCGGGTCCGCCCGGCGGTGGCGCGTGCGGGACGTGGGGGGAGGAGGGGGTGTTGTGTGTGTCCGGGGAGGAAGGGGGCCGGCGCCGGGGCGGGGGGGGGTGGCGCCGCCCGCGAGAACGGGAGAGAGGAGAGAGCTCGCGCTGAGGGCCGTGGCCGCCGCGGTCCCTCTGGGGGAGATCCCTCGCGCCGCACGCGGTCTTGGGGTCGCCCAGGCTGTGCGTGGGGGGGGGGGTCGCGGTCCCGTCCCGTGCCGCGCCGGTCGTGGGTCCGTCGGGGTGTGGGGGAGGGCCCGGATCCGGAACGCCGTCGGTCTTGCCGCCGTGCCCCCGGCGGCGACCGCGGTTGTCCCGGCCGGGCCCGCCCCGTTCCCCCCGGGCTCCCGCCGCCGCGGCGCGTCCGGGGTCCGCGCCCGCCCCCTCCCTCCGTCCCCGCCGGCGATCCCGGCCTTATGCCCTGTCGGGGCGGCTCGCGCCGAGGCCGAGTCGCGCGCGGGGCCGCGCCCCGGGGATGCGTGCCCCGGCGGCGGCCCGCGGGACGCCGCGGCGCCGCCCGCCGCTGCGCGCTTCCCCCCGGGTTGTGGCCGCGCCGCGCTGCGCGCCCCGAGCCCGCGGTGGGTGGGTCGGGGCTCGGCGGGGCGTCGTGGGAGGGCGCCGCGTCGTCCGTCGCTCCGTGCGGCGGAGCGCGCCGGGGTGTGTGTGTGCGTGTGGGGGTGAGAGGCGGGTGGCGTGTCGTGGGTCGGGTTGGGGCGGGGGCCGGCGGTCGGGGGCGACCGCCGCGCCTCGGCCGCCGCCCGGCCCCGCTCGTGCCCGTGCTCCGCCCCCCCCCAACTCCGGACCCCGCGCGCGCGTGCGCGCCGCGCCCGCCCGCGGCCCTCGCCTCCCGCCCCCCCGCCTCCCGCTCCTCCCAAGCCCGGCAGGGCCCCCGCCTGTGCCGCCGGCTCGTGCTCCCCGCCCGCCGGCCCGCGTGTCGGTGACCGGGCGGGCGTCGACCGTGGCCTTCCCGTGCCGGGGTCCTCCGTCGGCCCGTGCCTCTCCCCTTCCCTTCTCCCGGCCTCGCGCCCCTCGCGCCCCCCCCACCCCGCTCCGCGGTCGGTGGGGGGGGGCGCCCTCCGAGACGCGACCTCAGATCAGACGTGGCGACCCGCTGAATTTAAGCATATTAGTCAGCGGAGGAAAAGAAACTAACCAGGATTCCCTCAGTAACGGCGAGTGAACAGGGAAGAGCCCAGCGCCGAATCCCCGCCCCGCGGTGGGGCGCGGGAAATGTGGCGTACGGAAGACCCACTCCCCGGCGCCGCTCGTGGGGGGCCCAAGTCCTTCTGATCGAGGCCCAGCCCGTGGACGGTGTGAGGCCGGTAGCGGCCCCCGGCGCGCCGGGCCCGGGTCTTCCCGGAGTCGGGTTGCTTGGGAATGCAGCCCAAAGCGGGTGGTAAACTCCATCTAAGGCTAAATACCGGCACGAGACCGATAGTCAACAAGTACCGTAAGGGAAAGTTGAAAAGAACTTTGAAGAGAGAGTTCAAGAGGGCGTGAAACCGTTAAGAGGTAAACGGGTGGGGTCCGCGCAGTCCGCCCGGAGGATTCAACCCGGCGGCGGGTCCGGCCGTGCCGGTGGTCCGGCGGATCTTTCCCGCCCCCCGTTCCTCCCGACCCCTCCACCCGCCCTCCCTCCCCCGTCGTCCCTCCTCCCCGGAGGGGGGCTCCGGCGGGTGCGGGGGTGGGCGGGCGGGGCCGGGGGTGGGGTCGGCGGGGGACCGCCCCTCGGCCGGCGACCGGCCGCCGCCGGGCGCATTTCCACCGCGGCGGTGCGCCGCGACCGGCTCCGGGACGGCTGGGAAGGCCGGCGGGGAAGGTGGCTCGGGGGGCCCCGCTCCCTTCGGGGGGCGGGCCCACCCCCCGAGTGTTACAGCCCCCCGGCAGCAGCGCTCGCCGAATCCCGGGGCCGAGGGAGCAGACCGTCGCCGCGCTCTCCCCCCTCCCGGCGCCCACCCCCGCGGGGGCTCTCCCGCGAGGGGGTCCCCCCCGCGGGGGCGCGCCGGTGTCGGGGGGGCCGGGCCGCCCCTCCCACGGCGCGACCGCTCCCCCACCCCCCCCGCCCCCGGCGACGGGGCGCGCGGGGGGGCGGGGCGGACTGTCCCCAGTGCGCCCCGGGCGGGTCGCGCCGTCGGGCCCGGGGGGTTT
>NW_027555140.1:0-25529 GCF_964656455.1 Halichoerus grypus | reverse complement strand
AAATGAGCCAGTCACAGAAGGACATACATTTACTGCATGATTCCACTTATATGAGGTATTTAAAATAGTCAAACTCACAGAAGCAAAGAGAGGAATGCTGGTTACCAGGGGCTGAGGGGTTGAAGAAATGGGAAAATTGCTAATCAACAAAGTTTCAGTTAAGAAAGATGAGTAAGCTCTAGAGATTTGCTGCACAACATTGTATTTATAGTCAACTATAATCTATTGTACACTTAAACATTTGTTAATAGGGTAGATTTCATGTTCACTGTTCTTACTGCAATAAAATAACTTTTTAAGAAATAGGAAAAAATGTGCAGTTAGACATAGCAAAATATAGACCATTTTTACTTAAAAATACTTTATTATTAATAAAATTTAATAGAACTAATTTTTATACCAGCACATAATTATAAATTGCAAAAACAATATTTTGGTGTTACAATTTTATATAATAAATAAATAATAATACTAAATAAATAACACTAAATACTAAATAAATAAACTACTGATAAAAGAACATGTTTAGTATAACAAGACCAGCTCTTTCATCACCATGATTGCAGAAAAGAGTTTTTTTTTTAAAGATTTTATTTATTTATTTCAGACACACACACACACACACAGAGTACGAGTGGGGGAGAGGGGCAGAAAGAGAAGCTGGCTCCCCGTTGAGCAGGGACCCCAACTGGGGGCTGGATCCCAGGACCCTGGGATCATGACCTGAACTGAAGGCAGATGCCCAACCAACTGAGCCACCCAGGCACCCTAAGAAAAGAGTTTTAAAAATTGTGCATACACTTTTTCCACTGTCCTCACTCCTTTGTACACCAGTTGCCCTATGTTCAACTATTCTGACATATAGCCACTATATATTCCCCTTTCTTCCCATGTCCCTTATTTATGCATTATTCTACATGCAAATACATATTCAATCCTTGCCACCAGCCTTTACTGGTGTCCCTTCATTTATTTTGGTTGTCTGAAGTTCATTCTGTAATAGATTTGTAAGAAAGGAGTCATGGCAACACACCATTCTCCAAGTTTTCACGTTGGTGAGAATTTGCTGTGTTTATACTTGAAAGTGAGCTTGGTTGGATATAAAATTCTTGGCTCAGATTATTTTCCCTTGATGACTATCTTAAATTTTCTTCTGGTGGAAAGCATCACTGTTGAAATTTTGAAGAGAGTCTTGTTTTCTTTCCATTATATACTTATTCTTTTCTGCCTAGATATCCAAAGAAATTTTCTTTCTTTAATCCAATAATTTTACTAGAATATGTTTCAATTTTGCTTGTTTTGGGGTGATTTTCATGGGTACCTGGTGTAATCTGTCAATTTGTAATTTTGAATCTGGTTTTGTGCCAGGAAAGTTTTCTTGAATTATGCATTTTAGTATTTTTTCTTTTCCTTTTCTTTGGTTTTTAATTTTTGTGGACTCTTATTATATGTATATTAGATTTTTTTATTGCTTTTCTCCTGAGTTTGTCATTTTCTTTCAAATACTCTTCATATTTTTATTCATCTTTCCTCTTTAAACAATTCCCTTATTTTCTTCTACTTCTCTTAAGGCATTATATGTGGCATTTATGCATTCTTCAGTTCCTTTTACTTTAGTCTTCGGTTTTGAAATTTAAAGGAATTTTAAAAATCTTTTATTTTGGGACACCTGGGTGGCTCAGTTGGTTAAGCGTCTGCCTTTGGCTCAGGTCATGATCCCAGGATCCTGGGACTGAGTCCCACATCAGGCTCCTTGCTCAGTGGGGAGTCTGCTTCTCCCTCTGCCTCTGTCCCTCACCCCGGCTCATGCTCTCTCTCACTCTCTATCTCAAATAAATAAATAAATAAAATCTTTAAAAAAATCTTTTATTTCCTATTCTTTCCTGAGTCTATCATCTTATTCCTGAGTTTTTCCATTCTGATTTATGTTGTTCTTTCATGTCTTGAATCATTTTCTTAATGCCTTAACTTGCTTTACAATGAAGGATTGTAGTTCCATCTGTTTTGTGCACATTTCTTTCCAGGATGCTTTCAATGTCTAGAGGGATGCCCTATATTCTTTGTTTTATTCTAATAACTTTGTGTGAGATTTGCCTTTGATCTTTTTCTATTACTCTTTTTCACCCCAAATTAGTTTTCTTGCAATTGTAGAGGAGGATTAAAAAATATATATATAGATTTTCTAATTTCACATATAAAGAGCACCCTCTTCTGTTGATTTTGAGAACTGTAAAAAATATGTCCACTTACTTTCTGTGATCATCTCAATTTGTTCTCCCTCACTTTTATCTGGACCTCTTTTCTTTGACCCTACCATTCCTATCTTGCTTGATTGGTATTCTGCTCCCAGTAGTTTTTCCTCAGTGGAAGGAAGTTTTGAGAGTTAATTGGGCCCAGTCTGTCCCAACGCCTTTAGACCTTTATGGTGATGGCAAAACCCTCCCTTGCCTCTCCTCTGAGAGACAGTGGAGTCCTGGAGCACAGAGCATTAGCCATTTCTTTTCTTTGTGCTCAGCTTCTGGCACAAGGGCTGACCTGACTGAATAGAACAGCCACCTGGAGATGTGAGTGAACAGGCCAGCAACAGACCCCACTGATGCCCCCCCCCCCACACCCCTTCCAGGACCTCCCAGTGCCCATCTCTGGGAGAGGGATGCCCTGGGCCTGGGTCCCCCTCTGGGTCAGCAGTGAAAGAAGCAGATCCCCCCGCCCAGGATGTGTCCTTGACCCCTCCTCTGAGCAGGTGTGTCCCGCAGAGGTGGAAGGCAGTTGCATCCCTACATGCAAGTACATGGGGCCCTGAGTCACCACGGAGGCCACCTGCAGGGCGCGCAGGATGGTGCTTGCCTCTCAGTCACTCCCCCTGTCCTTGGCTCCTTCCTTCCCTCCAGGCCCTTCTGGCCTTGGCAGCCCCATCGGCCCCCCTCCTCTGTGGGGGGTTGCCTAGAGATGTGCAGCAGCAGGGACTTTGCCACCGTCAGAGCCCAGGGCCCCAGGTGCCAGGAGTCTTTGCCCTTACCGGCAGGTGGCTTGGCTCTTCCCTGACCTGCTCCCTGTCTTGCCCCCTCCAGGCCCTCCCAAAGGCCTCATGGGCCTCTCTACCTGTTGGCCAGGCTACCTCCACCTGGAGCACCCTGTGCTCCCACCAGGCCAGGAGCTTTGAGAGACGCATGCACCCCCTGCCCCCTTCAGGGGCTCCTTCCCGCATGACCGGGCTGCTTCTCCATGCATTCCCTGAGGCCTTCCCCGCCAGTGCAGCTCCCCTCTGGGAGGATTTGGGCCCTGACCCTGAAACTGGAGCCCCCAGCTGGGTGGTCTCCTTGTCAGTCAGACCCGGGGCTGCAGGAACATGAATAAATAAATACACACATGCCCCAGCCCACCAGCACCAGGGCAGGGGCCTGCTGGGGGCACGGAGCAAGTAGACTGGCCTGCTGTTGCTCCGGCGGCATCTCAAGCCCAGGGCGGTCCCTCATCTGCAGCGCCTCATGGCAATTCTGGACGTGGCTCTGGATCGCTGGGACCACGCCCACAGAAATGTCCAGAATGCTTGCACATTGGTCCTCAGGGAGGCATAAAGAGGGGTGACATGAAGGACAAAAGGAGGGGGGCTGACCTGATGGAGGGTCTCTCTTACTTGTCAGGACTCATTCTCCACAATCTGTCTTACCCCTGCCTCTTGCCAAAGTGTAGTTTTAGGCTTTGTTTGGGCAGGTCTAGAATAGTCCTTTTCTCCTGGTCATGGTTCTCCTTCCTGATGTGTGACCTTTCTGGGGTCTTATCTAGCTGTCTAGGTTTGATGAAGAGTCCAGGTAGATCTTCTGCCATAGCTGTGCCTCAGGTCCTGTTCTGCTCTCAACCCCTCAGCAGGCACAGCTTCTCGGCCTGGTGTCCACTGCCCTCTTGCATGTGCAGCGCTGCGGTGGCCCAGGGACTCATGAGGAACCCCTATACACACTTTGGGGCTCCCTGGTTTTGCACAGCTCCCTCCTCATATGCCCTGCTATGCAGATTCCAGGCCCTTCTCAGGGAGAGGGTTGCAGCATGGTGGGGCCTAGGGTGGGTTCTCTTCTCTCAGTTGTGCAGTCTAGGCTGCCAATTCTCCAGTGGAGAAAACAGTCACTTCATCTCCTTGATCCTGTTTTATAGTGGTGTATGATGAGAGGTCTGTCATTCTGTCAGCAGTAGAAGCTAAAGTCCAGCTCTCCTTTTTTATAATAGATTAAATCTCTTTATTTTTTTATAGGTCTATTGAGAATTTCTATTTCCTCGTGAGTGAGTTTTGTTTGTTTCCAGGAAATTGTCCATTTCATCTAACTTGTCTAATTTTTGATGTGTAATTGTTCATAGCGCTCACTTGCCATCTTTTTTTTTTTCCTAATCTCTGTAAGGCCAATAGTAATGTCCCCACTTCCATTTCTGATTTTAGTAATCTGACTCTTCTCTCCTTTCTTAGTATAGAATCAGTACTGCTTATATTTTCTTATACTGTAAGGAGATAGCAGCTTGATAGGCTTCCATGTGTGCCTTTCCACATAATGTCACTTGTGCTAATATGAAGATTCTGCCACCTACCAAGTACGTGATTGCCAACAATATACTGAGAGCCTGGAGAAAAAAAAAAAAAAAAAAACCCTGGGTGATCCACAGAACCATTGGATTTCCTGTCAGATTAAAATGAGGCAGAAGTCCATTATCATCTAGACTTCAGAAGCCCCTTTATAAGCAGAGAACTCATATTCCATATTTTTTTTTCAAATGCAGGTATCCTCCTTACCACAGTGCACATTTACCTTGGTAAATAGACACAGGTTTTTGGGAAAGGCTTGGCTGGGTTTTTCTGACCTCCACCTTAATCAAGGCTCTGGGCCCATGGGCTGACTTAGACCTCGACACTTGGTGGGGGACTAATGTTTTCCACTACGGTTGCTAGCATCAGCTTTCTGCTTACCAGCTCTCATTTTTTTTTTTTTTCCTTACGAGAATCAAGTAATACCCCAGCCAGCTGTCCATACATCCAGACCCTAGAACACTACTACCTACTATCTATACTATCTATATTGCCACAGATTCCGGTCAGTCAGCTGAGACTGACTCCACCCTGGCCTTGCTGCCCGGTATGGTAATGATGCCCACCTTGCCCCTGGTAGTTTTGTGCCACCATTGGGCCCCTGCCTTTTGAGAATGCTGTCATCTCCATTGATTGCCAGTTCCATGCCATCATCGCTTGCTTCCAACAGTGGTTTGCAGAGGAGAGTCAGCACTGAGCTCTTCAAAGATGCCAGTGCCACTTCACCAGCACATTCCTTATTTGAGTCGTGATTTCTCTGCCCTCCAAAGAAACAGAGGCTGGAGGTAGGACGTCTGATCTCACATTATAAGTCGTATCTAAAAACCTACTCCCCTGGACCTTCTCGCCAGTTCCTCAATTTTCTCTGCCTAGGAAGTTCCAGTATTTCCATGTCATTTACTGTAGACTGTTTGTTGTCCACGCTTCTATAATATGCACATTATAGGGGCCCTCAAAGGGGCTGGGTTGGCCCCTTTAAGGACATCAAACCCCGAGTCACAGCTCTGTGCTCCCACGTTAATAAGTTCTCTCCATACTGACTTATATTCTGTTCCCTGTCCTGTGGGACCAACATTCTCAAAATCCACTGGCACATATATTATCTCACTTCATGCAAGTACATATGAGCCAGGTCCTACAGTTTCTTCTGAATGTAAGGCATTTCCCACCCAAACCAAACTGTATTTTTTTTTCTTGTGCTGTCACCTTACCTAGTCTTACCTACCCTTGTTATTAGTCCGATAGTAATGGAAGTTAGCAGAGATTAATGTTGAATAAGAGAAGCAACATCTGTTTGGGTGGCTGCCTTAGATGAGGTCTTTGCAGGGTCTCCAGGAACAAGGAAGCTTCTCCAGTAGCAAGAGTTAGGGGGCTGCTAATGCCCAGGTGAGGTTTCAGGGGATTCTGGGTATTCAGTGTTCTCATGCTCGCCACCTTAGTGTGTCTCGGGGTTCCACTTTTTCTTTGTCAGATCCATACGTAAATATGGAGAACCGTAAATTCTGTGCGTTCCATCTCCATGCGTCTCTGCCAACCAACAATTACGGTCAGGGCCTGATGTTCCACCATCTGCCTTATGACCCCAGGAGAGGAGGTCTCCTCGATCCAGTAAGTTAGGGTGGGTGACAGGTTGGGCTATCCCATCAGACACACACACACACCCATGATAGAGAACCAGTTCAGGGCCATCTCTGAGCCACCTTAACAACTGCTCATGCTGGGAGGTATCTCAGAGTCTACACAGCCAGCCCCCCAAATCCGGCTGCACACCCCAAATGTGATCCTGGTTCAAGTGGAGAAGAGATGCGTGTTCTAGGCATGTTGCCCTCTTCAGTGAATGCCTCAGGCACAAATGACACCCCAGGAGGGACCAGGTCCTCTCCCTTCACCCCAAACCAAGAGATACTCACAATCTCACAAGTATGGGAAAATCCAGGGTTCTGGTCTCACATATAGGCAATCAATCCATGATGCCGATAAATATTTCTCACTAAGAATGTGAAGGAGAGCATCACAGTCATCTTAGAAATTAGATTGTCACCTGGGTCCCAAGATTGTCATCTTCTTTCTATGGCACCTGAAATTTATCCTCAGATCAGAGTCTTAAACCACATCTTACTTGCTCTACTGACTCACAATGCTATGGATGGATGGATGGATGGGTGGATGGATGGATGGATGGATGAGTGGGTGGATGGGTGGGTGGATGGATGGATGGATGGATGAATGAGATAGTGAAGAAAATATTAGAATGTAGAGCCAGATCCGGCTATATGAGAAGGCTGAAGTTGAGTGATATATTTGATTCAGAGAGACACAATGTTTATGGAAGAACTAAAGTGTGTTGTTCCAGTGTACAAGGTCCACATAGAGCATGGAGATGGTGTGTTTCCAAGTACTTTTCAGGGCCATGAAGATGTCACTGTGGATTAGCCCAGGCAGAATGCCTCAGGAGTCATTGGTGTCTCTCAGGCAGAGCCCAAAGAAGGTTCTGGTGGGTCTGAAGCTTACACAATTTGGAAGGCCCTCTTCTAAAATGATGAAAGCAAGCATGAAAGTGAGTATTTATTTAGGGTGAGAAGAAAATTCATAATAAACTTTAAAAGATGATGACTAAATCACTGAAATTCCAAAATAGTATGCGCACACACGCACACACGTATGTATGTGTATGTACATATATTATATATACATATTTAGAGACACCAACTATGTAGTTGTACAATCTAAAGTATGAAACAGAAGTTCAAGGTGAAAGATACAATGGTTTTGTTGTGAATCAAAACAGCTAACTCTTAACAAATTTTACACACACACATCTCACGGCCACATGAACACATAACGTGGGCCTGTGAGTGACAGTTGACTCCCTCTAAGAATAAAAATGCACTCAGGTTCGTGTTAAACCTTTAGTGTTTATTTTCACAACAAGTTTTAAAAGTAAACTAGCTTTTCTGACATTTTTTTTTCCTCAAAAAAATCTTGTTTCAAGTTAGGATAGCAATTCATGGGCTTCAGAATTTATCTTTTAGTGAGATGTGTTTCATTGTATTCTGACAACAGCCATATTTAGCCAAATGGAAGATTTTCTGTTGCCCATTTCTGAGTTCCCAGGTCCTCGTCCATCTGTTGCTCAAGCAGCCTGGAATGACCTACCAGCCTGCAGTTATAACTGTTGGAACCTGTCAGGGCTAGTCAATGAATAAGTCAAAAGAGAAAGCTTGCTTGGTATGAGACAAATGACCGTGTTTTAGGGGACACAGGTCCAGGACAAAGCGCACGCTTCCCTGCAGTTTGTGTCACTTAGATGGGCTCCTAGCAGTGAGCTTGAATTCCTAGGTCTAAAATAGCTAAACTGTGTGTATGGTTACTCTCGTTGTCTTCCACGTGGGGATAAACCTCTATGTGTAAAGCATCCAGTCAGTTAGGAGGACAGCCAGGAGGCTGTCTGTTTTAGGAAACCACTTAGCCACCGAACAAGAGCTACTTCCCTAAGTGGAATCTTAGGGAAGCGAAGAGTTAACAGTCTTGCACAGGCTGACAAAATGTTTACTGCCCGTTGAGATTTCGTTCATCCACTTGTGGACTGCATGCAGATGACCCATTGACTTTGGATTCCAGACTGCTTTTCCAAGAACCATTTGAAGGTAGTGACAATATGTAGAAAACATCTCTGCTGTTGGCTTCACCCCTCGGGGCTATTTTTCCAAACAAATAAGCATGGCAGATCAAATTCAGGAATTATCTCAAGAAGGAATCCAATCATTTACACTGAGGCGTCGCAAAAAGGATGAGAAATCCACGTGAAGTTTCTGTGAGCATCTATCCTGGATTTCAAAAACGATTGTTGCTTAATGTCTGACACCAGGGGTCCTTGATGTAATAAAAAGAATGCGCATCCTATATTGAAATATGAAGTACTGTCAAAAGCAACATTATGAAAACACCTGGACAAGTACACATCCAAGGGAGTAGAGGGAAGTAGAACTGTTTGCAGTATTCTAACAAATTAGTTTGTGAAGCGTTTGGGAACCAGAAATGATGATGGCCGTGCTACCCATAAGTGCTAGAGATTGCTCCAAAATGAATCCAGCATGTTCCCGGGGTCTCAGATTTACAGAACATATTTACATGCCATAGAGAAAGGAAGGAATCACACATTTCATGCAGACAGGGCAGTGAGAGGTCGCCCTGCTGAAGCGCGGGCGCAGGAGGAGTTATTTAGCTTTGCCCCTTGTTGCTGATCTCTTTCTCACTTCCTTGAGGATATGTTTATCAAATAGCTCTTTTTCCCGGTAACGCACAGGTGGCCCCCGCAGGTACTTCCGTTCTGCCTCCTTGTAGCCTAATCCATCAAGTGCAGCGATTGAACAAATGATTGCTTCTGGCAGAAGAACTTCCAGAACGAAACTCACTTTGTCATCCCTTGTCAGAGTCAGCATTTTCTTGTCTATCTGTTTGTAGATTTCTTGTAAATGTCTCACCACCACATCCAACTGGTCTTCATCCTCCAGGTATGTTTCGACGCAGATCACGTACCTGCTTGAATTCAGAAATGATGCCAGCCACCTGGACTCTTTCCTGCCTTTGACAATGTCCAGAAGATGGTGATCAGCTCCCTTTCTTTTCACGATGAAGTCCACTAGCTTCTGGTTGGCTCGGTCCCGAGCAGCCCTCATGCGGTCAGGGAGAATTTTCTTGCAGGGCCTCTCCCCGCCCAGGGAGGCCTCCTCCTCAGAATCTTCCAGGTCGGCATAATTCACCTTTGGGAAATCAATCTCCACATCCCCGTCTTGGATGGCTTTCCTGATTGGGTAACTGATGTCGGCAGCATAATAGTCCAGGAAAGAGCCTCCAAAAGACCCGCGACTGAGCCCTTCTCTGTAGTGGGAAATCAGGGAGAAACACCAGTTCACGCTTTGCTCGTACGCTTTCCTGGCTCTCTTCATCAGTTTTTCTTTCTCTTTACAGTCCAGATGCTTTAATCTTCGAAGAGGGACTCGAATGCCACTCATTTCGCCGTGCATGTTTGCCTCAATCAAAAGCACCCTTGCAGTCTGCTCTGTTTGGCTGACACTCTTTACCACCGCTGGCCAAAATGGGTGATCCTGAAATTTGAACCAGACCATCATTCCTCCTTCAATGGCACAAGGCTCCCGTGGAAAAGCCATGCTTGTCGGTTGTCCCATTTCCTTGCCGACATCCTTTTGAATAGCAGTGGTGGGGCCGATAGCCTTTGAGTTGACGGAAGGCTGAAGTTCTTGCAGCCCTTTCTCAAACTCTGGTACCTGCAGCTTCCTTTTTCTATTTGCCAGACGGAGTGAATAACGCAGCTTCGGGTTAGGGGCACTGGAGGATGCTGCCACACCTTCCAAGCCTGGCTTCCAGGGACCCTCTCCGTGGTCCCCAACATTCCCGGAGAAGGCAGAGCATTCAGAGGAGGCAGCCAGGGTCTTTGGGTAGGTGTCACGTGCCTCTTCTTTCAGAGCCTTGGGTACAGTGAGGTTGAACCCTGGTGGCGGAGATGGAAGGGCGCCTCCATCTTTAGCACCTGTACCCTCCTCCTCGACTGGGCAACGCAAGGGCCTAACTCTTGAGGTGTCCCTCTTTCCCTTGCCCTCTTTCTCCCCTCGCATTTTCCTTGGAATCGGAGTGACGGTTCTGTGTGCCTGTGGTCGGCCACCGTCTGGGGCGTCCTCACCCTGTGAACATACCAGCAGCGATTTGAGTTTTTTGCTTTTCCTAAGACTCCTCAGTAAGTTCCCTTTGGGCTTCCGGTACTTTCTACGAGATCGCTTTTGTGGTCCCCTTTGGGACGGCTTAGTGGTCTCTGGGTCATCTGATGCTCTTGCTGGACCCAAATTTGCTCTCTCATTCAGAATCTCCAGTGCCACTGTAAGAGCGTTTCTGTAGGGCACTTCCTGTCCTGGTGGGACACTGGCCTCCGACTCGGCTATTAGCAAGGAGGTAATGTATTCAACTTGAGACTCATTTAGGATCTTTATGTCTGTGCTTTTCACTTCAATTTTTTCATCTATGGAGAGTATCTCAACTTTTAGAGAAAGTGCCCCTTTCCTCTTATTTTTTGGTGAGATCCTAGATCTGGACAAAACCTTTGCTGGCCAAAAACGGCCTTTCCAATTGCATAGGACATACTCAGCATCCATTATGATTTGAGTTTCCTCTCAAGAGGTAATTAACAGAGGTCGTGAGGTCTGGCCATCATACCCACAGGCACGGCAGGTCTTCCCTAAAGCAGTGTTGTTCACCACACCTCTTTGGCCTGGGACCACAAAGGGCTTACGGCTTGCGTGGCCTGTCCTTCTTCACCTGAATCTCCCAGGGTCGCTGGAACTTGTGTTTTGAATGGACTATACTGGAGAATACTGGAATGTGGAAAAGGAAAAGAAGAAAAGTATTAGAAAAAAATTCCTTTGGTGAAAGTAGAAGAACATTGGTCAATGAGAATTGATAAGAGATAAAGAAATATAAAGAGTGTGTATCAGACAGGGGGTAAATACATGGCAAGTATCGGGGGGGGGGGGGGGAATGCAGAAGATACCAGAGGAATTTTATTACTTTCCAAACCCAACTTCTTGCCCTGCTTGTTACTACTGCAATATTAAAGAGCATGTGTGTGGGGAGGTGGGTGTCATTTTCCAGATCTCATTTGTGTTATTGGACATCCTGTGCCTTTTGGGCTCTCTGGGGCTCATCCTGGGGGAATGCTTCAGCTTTCATTTTTCTGGGGGTGCGAATGCCACCCTGTGCACCCAAGGAAGCCAGAGGCGATCTCCAGCCTACAGACACTGAATGTCAGCACAGTGTTGTGTTCAAGAGCATGAGCTTAGAATCCAGAGGCTCACGAAGGTCATCGTGGTGGTTACTGGTACCATGCTTCATAAGGATTGCTGCAGGCATGGGCCATTGGCTGTGACCTGCCCTTTTTCATTTCTCTATGGTGGCTTAAAAGGCTGTTTCCCCTGCCCCCAGCACATATTTGTGTAAAGAAGTGGCTGTAGAGTGAGGAGCAAAATAAACCACACTGCAAGTGTCATCACGAAATGATTGCCAATGAAATGTTTAGTAAAACAGGAACGTCTTACAGAACACCACGTAGGTCGGGGGAGGCGAGGTTCTGTGAGCTGCATCTGTTGATTCACACACTCCAACTGCTTGTCCGGCAGACCCTTTACCTCTGCTCTGTGCTTCTGAAGTGCACTGTCCTTCCAGGGATCAAATGACAGCAAATGTAGATACTCAGGACCTCCTACGTACCTCTAATGTCAATCTAGAAAATCAGAAAAGCAGATGGGAAATTAAGCCAATGAGACGGGGATGGATTCATCATTTTCCCTTCCCCAACTCTGGAATGTAGCCCATTCTGAAACAGAAATGTTAGTTAAATCTCATTTATAATGTAGACATGTCTATTTGCTTCCTTCTTTTGCGTTTCAAAACTATTTCCACGTTAAGCTACTTAGTTTAGGCTAGTCCTCCTATTTCAGAACCGTGGGAACTACTGCTTTCATCATAGTCTTTTTTTGTCTGTCTTGGATGCATAGATTTAATAGTAGCAGCTTTGTGTGTGTGTGTCTGTGTGTGTGTGTGTGTGTAACAAAAATGGGGTCTATAATGTAAGTGTGTTTTGGTGTTTCTCAAGTAACATTAAATGGGTTTGTGGAGAACATAAAACGGGTAGAGAGAGATATATAGGAGGCAATACATTAAAGATGCTTACTGTCAATATGATGGTACGTGGGCTCGTCACACACTTCCGATGCATCCATATACACATGCCCGCACATATTACCTAGGACTACATTTCTTCACTCAAGAGCATATTTGATCACTGTTTCATGTGAATGCTGATTTTTCACATCGTTTTTGTGAATCTCTTTACAGTGTGGTTTCTCTGACATTTAAAAACTTTACTTAAATACATTTCAAACATTTAGATGTGTGTGATGCAGAAAGTGCAATTGTTCTCTCAATCCCTCTCCCCACCCCCGCAAGAAATACCCTGTGAATGGGTTCTACTTTTCTGTATACACTGTTCAAATATGTATTATAGTTCACTTATAGGTTTTAGCTCATCCATTATCAGTTTCAAATGGTATGTTTCACAATACAAAATATTATTTCCCTAATAAATGCATGTATGCACAACTTTGTTCACACATACTCATAGGCATAATATGAAATGTATGATGACTAACTATACCTACTTTGGGCATAGCCTGCACAAACTTTTTCTTGCCAGAGTGTATGATCATGCAGGTACTGTGTCCTCTGCTTTAGAGAACTCAGTGTGCTGGCTCTCAGAACACAGGTGTGATGTGAGGACACAGAACAAAAGGGAGAAGGAAAAACAGGTGATTCAGCCAACTGCAGTCTCCCTGCAGCAGGACCTGCCAGCCCCTCATACAGAACAGGAGTGCCTGAGTCACCTCAACTCCCACCAGATAGCTGCCCATCCCCAAGACACACATACACACACACTCACGGATATATACACACACCCAGAGTGATGACGTTAGAGACCCAAGATGCCTGATATTGGTGCATATAATCCATGCTTTCTGCTCTACACACGCATGCAAGTGTTTCTGCTTCCAGTGCAGATGTTATTTTCAGCTCCTTTCAGTTCCTTGTTTTGAAAATACACATGGAAAATCTAAAATGCTGTTTAAAACTAAAGTAGGAAAAATGTTAAGCATCAGTAATCTGACCACCTAGGAGGAATGTTAACTGCAAATATGTGGGTCCACAGACTCCAGCGTTTTTTATTCTGTTTGTACATATTTTCTATAAGATATTAAAAAGGTTTTAAAGCCATACCACCGATTTGAATATCCTCTCCTATTCACATTTGCGTACATCTGTTCAACTATGAAGCACTTTAATGGAGTAACTTCCAGCGGACAGCCAAAATATCAATGGCGGTTACTTTTTCCGATTACCAAAGCAATGCATCCTTGAGAGAGGCGATCAGAAGGGAAGGGTGTTAAATGAAAATATTAAATCCTAGATGGCCTTCTCACCATATGCTTTGGCCCATTGTCCAAACAGCTTCCATTAAGGGTTGGTACCTAATATTGCAGATGGTTTTCTTTTTATCTTTCGTACTAACAAGAGCACAGCTCTCTTCTTTCCCTCTAAAGATGCATACAGGTGGATGTATAGACAGGCAGATGACAGATAGATAGAGATAATGATATGTAAATGTTGATCCTCTTTTGCACACCAGGAGCAATGTCTTAAAAATAGAACCTTGAATGACACTAAAGTAACTTTTAAAGTAACCCCCAGGGCGCCTGGGTGGCTCAGTTGGTTAAAGTAACCCCCAATCCTCAGAGGGCTTGGATATGAAAATGTATCCAGTAACCTAGTCGGCGCTCAACAAGTATTTGCTGAATGAATGGGATAGGGAGATTCTCACCTTATTCTGAGGTGAAAACTCCATCTGACCCCAAGTTGTTCTGGTCTTGGTCACATAATAACAACTTTAATTTCGTAATAAAATCTCAAGGCTCAATTTCGTCATGAGGATGCCCAGTCTCAGGTAATAATTAAAATCCTAGCTTGGTGGGCGCCTGGGTGGCTCAGTCAGTTGGGCATCTGCCTTCAGCTCGGGTCATGATCCCAGGATCCTGGGATCGAGTCCCGCATTGGGCTCCCTGCTCAGCCGGCGAGTCTGCTTCTCCCTCTCCTTCTGCCCCTCCCACCCCCGCTTGTGCTCTCTCTCTCTCTCTCTCAAATAAATAAATATTAAAACGAAAAACCGGAAGGGGAATGGTATAAATAGCAACTCCGCAATCTATAACTTCACAGTCAATTCCAGACCATCAAGAAATGGAACCCTCAGATGGATCAGCTTCAACTTTTTAAGTCCTGGTATAACTTTTGTTCTATTCCATTTGCTCTTTGGTTAAGGAATGAAAGAGCTTTTACAATAAAATCCACCGGCCCATCTTGCGTGGAACGGCTTTTGGTAATGCTTCTAAAATAGACCTATTTTTTTCAGCCGCATACGTGTGTGAGGCAACATATTCTTCATATACTTCAAACAAACCAACAAAATTTAACAGACTGAATAAGGAAGCAGATGGAATACAGCTATCTTCTATGAAGCCAGACATTGACAAGACTTGCAAGAATGTAAAACAATGCCACTCCTCTTATAACATTTAAAAATTTTTTGAATATAGTTATTTTCTTTTTTTAATATCACTACCAATCTCCTTAGAACATAGTTATTTTCATAAAAATGTTATTATGTTCACATATAATGATTTTATTTTAAATGAATTAATAAAAATTTGAAAATTAAAAAAAAATGAATGAAAGAACTTGATGGCAATGAGTATTTATTTCTCCAATCAACGGCCATGAGTTTTGGAAGAATTATTTTGGAAGCTTTATTCCTTAACTCTTTTCCCCAGTGAGGGCTGTAATCACTTCCAAAGAAAGAAGAAGACAATACTCTGAAGGTATTGTCTCAAAATAAGGGCATTTTCCCTGATATGACTCCCGTACCGCCCCCCCCCCCACTCCCCAGAGGCAGGAGTTCTCTCATCTTTACCCCAACACCCCTTCATCCCTTCCCTACAATTACTGCTTATTTATTGGAGCTTTTTCTCTTTTTTTTTTTTTTTTTTTGAGAGGGAGAAGGGAGGGAGGGGCATAGGGAGAGGGAGAGAGAGAATCTTAAGCAGGCTCCATGCCTAGGGTGGAGCCCAATGCAGGGCTCAGTCTCATGACTCTGATGGTTGTCATGTCTGATGGATCAAGACCTGAGCTGAAATCAAGAGTGGGACGCTCAACCGGCTGAGCCACCCAGGCACCCCTTGGAGCTCCTTTTTTTTTTTTTAAGATTTTATTTATTTATTTGAGAGAGAGAGCGCACAAGCAGGTGGAGGAGCAGAGGAAGAAGCAGACTCCCCACTGATCAGGGAGCCCGACACAGGGCACGATCCGAGGACCCCGGGATCATGACCTGAGCCGAAGGCAGACACGCCTAACCGACTGAGCCACCCAGGCACCCCGTCCCCCTGGGAGCCTCTTTTAAGCTGTAGGTTTTGTGACTTTAAACTGTCCCCAAAACATGTCTTTCCACAAATGGACAAGTTGGCAGTCCCCCTTTTTTATTATAAAGGCACATTTTATGTAATTTCAGTTGTAAAAGAAAATACGTTCTTGCCTATTTTTGCACCTTTCCAGTGCCAGATGAATTCAGCACGGACTTTCACATGTAAAAGTTTTTAAGTTTTCATTGGGTTTGAGTTCCATTTGTAGAATAACTGAATGGGAATTGATAATCTTCCAACCTTTCCCTTGTGTTGTTCACTAGTTTCATAAATTCATAAAGGTCACTTGGAAATGTGGGCTATTTTTGTACAAACGTTTAAATGGCAAATATTACAAACTGAAAAATCATGAACTGTCCTCGGTTTTCTCAAAGAAGTGAAAAAATTAGGCTTGCTTCTCCCCTGCAAGTGATCAGCTACAACACTAAATACACATATACCTTCAAATTGCCAAGCTCTGCCTCCCAATTTTTCCTTAACAAAGAAGGAACCAGAGAAGCTACTCTTGCAGGCACACACCATCAAGAGCTATCTACTCAGAGAAGGAGAAGCATGAGTGCTTGAGCAAAGAGCTCTACAAAGGTCAAGGTTTCCCTCAGGGCCTTATTTTAAGACTAGAGTGACTTCTCTCCCATGCCTTTCACAAACTCAGGTGGTTTCTCCCATCAAGTAGGCCAACTTTCTTCCAAAGATGCTCTGTTACCCCTCCAGTCCCTATGACCTGCCACAAGGAGACCTCCACTACCGTCCGTAACACTACTGAAATCATGCACGGCATTAGGGTTGAAAAAGTCAAGGACAGCCTCCTCTTTCCAGCAGGCGAGACCTCCATAGTTACTAATATCCAGGCGAGTGGGCGAGGTGTGTATTTCAGAACGTACTGATTTCCCTGTGTCGTGCACAAGGAGAAAAAGGTGCCCTCGTTCACAAGATAAGTCACTGCATTGTAGGTTGTCACAACAACACTAGATGTATGCCAGGTGCTTGCTACCCATGGGGAAAGACTAACAAACCTATAATCTAAGCCAACAAGGGCTTGTTATGTCTCCAACACAAAGACTGATGCAGACCCTCATGTACTGACTCAGGAAAAAAAAATTCAGACAAAGAGATCTAACCAGAGACCAATTAAGTACAAATAATACGCTTTACGTGAAGCACACATCCACACGGAGAACAACCGTATATACTTCATCGTGGGATACAAAAGACATGTAAATGCAAGAGAAAAGTCTAGAATGGTAAACAGAAATGTCCCATGGCATTGTTCCATTGAAAAGAGAAGAAGAAAAAGGATGGAAGTGTGTGGTGAGTGAGGGTAGAGATCATCGTTTTCCGAACGTTTTAAAATATTACAGGGAGGACACATTTATGTGTTCATAGGCACCAAAACCTTACTTTACAGAGATTCTAAGGAGATATGAAATGAAATACTGGATGTAAGCGAACAAAAAAGAAGGCAAGCAAAAACCGTAGCCTACCATTGCGTAGAAAGCAACGAGAATAGATTAGAGATGTCTTTGAGGTATATTTTATATTGATCAAAGGAAACAGTCATCACTAAATTGTATATATTTAAACACATAAGAGATATCGTATTGCAATCCAAGAAGAGAGAAGGGCTGCTGAATGTATGAAGGAACAATAGCCAACAATGTTCCAAAAATAAAGAAAAATATCAGGTGGTATATTGACGTGCCAAACTGCAAGCATAATACATTTCCTCCCTTCCCACTCCCCCCGCCCCCCGCACACACGAAAACACACATACAAACAGGTCTAGGCTCATCATAGTGAAACTTCTGGAAACCAGAGGGAAAAGAACTGCCTCAAAAGCAAAGAGGGAAAAACAAACATGACTAATAAGCAATATTCTCTTACTATTTTAATTAGAGAGAGCTTGACAGAATTATTTGGAGACCAAAAAAGAAAAAAAAAAAAGAAAAAGACAAAAAGGAACAATGAGACAAGAGTGCCACGATAGGAAGTGTAGGCACTTGTAGTTCTGGAGAAACCAAGGGACGATATGGTGGTTCTGGGAAGCCATGACCTCTGAGGAGGAGACCTCAGAGCTTGGGCTCAGACTTTGTCTTTTAGAGATGTTTCTTAGTTCGTGTGTGTGTCAGCTACTCGGCGTGAGCACAATATTATCCCTTAGGTTACACAAAGTAACATTAGGTCTTCCAATCCTACCCATTTGCCTCATTTGCGGACTTCAAATTTTCTCTCTCATATCGGACACATAGTAACTTCACTATAAGTAGGTGTAAATGAGTAAACTTACATCTTTAAGGGTTCGTGGGACAATCGTTAAGCAGAGGTACACGATGAGAAATATTTGGGGATCTCTGCTTTCAAGAACTCAGGTAACAATGTCCTCGTGTAATGGTGTCACTTTAGGACAGCAGAATGGGGCTGGGGTATGACAGGTTATTCAATCACCTTAACCCCCCACAAGAGGAGCTGCCATCCTCTCTTATAAAACAGGAGGGATTAGAGCTCTTAATGTCCAACTAAAGACCACACACCAGGAACACCCACAAACATGCGCGCGCGCACACACACACGACTCACATTGATAGCAGACACCGACTAGTCTCGATGTTTCTACAGTTACTCCATCTCTCCAGTCTGTAAATATCCTTGTTAAGTGTTTCTGCCTCCAGGAAAGAATGGCTTACCCCGGTTGTCATGGAAACCAGAATGTCATCAAAACATTCTCCCTGATGTTAGCTTTCTATGGAAACCAGGAAGTACTAATACATCCTCAGATGCAGAGCACTGATCTCACTCTCAGTCAATTACACCCTGACCAATCCAATGAATGAATGAGTGAGTGAGTGAATGAATGAAATATTAGAGACAATACCCAATGTTCTCAGAAAAGGCATGGAGGGCAGGGGAGTTTTCGCAAAACGGATTATGGAGGAAATAAAGTAGAAATAGATAACAGCTTCTGTTTTCCCTTCACACGTGTGCGCGTGTGTACACACACACACACACACAGACACACCACTTAGGATCCGGGTCCTGTTAAGGACCTCCTTTCAACTTGCCAGGACACATGAGGCCAGGTGTGTTTGTTTAGGTGGGATCCAAGGTCTCTCAGTCAATTTAAAATGACCCAAGAGGAGAAAAAGTGTGAGGATAAAGGACCTGGATGTCAGTGGAAGGCAAACTAGAAACTCAGGTTGCAGTAGGACCAAATGACCCTGAGTCTACACTTGGACAAATATGTATTGACAGGGTTTTCAGGACACCAATGGTTCCTGAGAAGAGAGACAACTCCCCAAAATGTCCTTGATCTAGGACAATAGGGAGATAGAGATGAACCTCTCACATTTGGGATCTGTGCTCAGCATGGACTGCTGCAACCACACTGACAATGAATACTGTGCTCAGAGATAGGGCTCCTATCATCAGGGCACACAGCACACACTTCCTCTCTCATAGTCATTTACATTAGGGGACAGAGCTGCCCTGTGATGCAGCTCTTCCTCCTGTTAATGAGCTCCAGGCAATTCTTCTGTGGCCAGTCCTGGGCAGTGATGTGCTGGAAACAGGCCTTTGGGAGGGGAGAGTGCAGTTCCAATTTCCAGGGTTTTCCTATTTCCATGATGTAAATACTCCCATTATGGCCGACTTCAAGCCACTGACATGATGTCACTGAATGCTGATTTGGCAAGTGATGCCCCAGATCAGCCCTCATGAGGTGACGGTTCCCGACACGCCCAGCACAGCCCTGGACCCCAGATTCTGGAGCAAGACAAAGCCCTCCCATTCTGTACGCAATCCAACAGAGAAGGGCAAGCTGGACTTTTATATAACTGTGCCAACCGAATGAAGGCTTTCACCGGGTTCTTAGTGTAGAGGAGAGGGAGAGAGATACCAAGACCCCCCACGTAGCCTATGTAGGTTTTGGGGACGGAAAATAGTGGGGTGCATCCATGGTCGATCTTTTCAAATCAGAGATGCTTTCTGAAAGACCGATGCAGGTTTGAGTCTCAGCTCTGCCTCTCCTCAGCTGTGTGTGACTTTCACATTGCACCCTAACATCTCTGTTCCTCAGTCTCCATTTTTTTGTCAAGTCAGCTAATAGTGTCTCTGCTCTCAAAGGGTTGATTAAACTTCATGAGGGAACCGTAGTAGACTTTGGCAGTGCCCAGTGGTCGTTCTGGGAGAGCTGGGGGTGGTCCCTGAGAACCCTCTGGAGGACCAATGAGGTCTTCTTCTCCCTACTCAGTATCAGTGAATCTGGATTGCTTGGTTGCCTTTCCATGGAAACAACAGATTGTAAGAGGTGAAGTGAAGAGGCAGGTAAGAAAACCCAGGTCTTTCCTATTCAGGTAGGTATTAAGTAGATTTGCAAAGATGGAAAACAATGCCATACTTTTAATACTTGGTTTTCAAAAATGTAGTATTTTTTTTTTTTCATAAAGCGTATTTACATGTAAGCAATAATGGGCTTAATATTATTCTTAAATGAATACATTACAATGGAACTGCTTAGGTTTTGTTTTGTTTTGTATTTTTTTCAAAATACTTCAACATTTTATTACAGTGGTCTAAGAAGCATTATCTTTAATTAAAATATTTTCTTACTGATGGGTCATAGGGTAGCTCTATTTTTAATTTTTTGAGGCACCTCCACCCTGTTTTCCAAAGTGACGGTACCAACTTGCATTCCCACCCCAAAGACAGAGATGTAGTGAAAAGAAGGGCCATATACACCCCAATGTTCATAGCAGCAATGTCCGCCATAGCCAAACTGTGGAAAGAGCCGAGATGCCCTTCAACGGAAGAATGGATAAAGAAGACGTGGTCCATATATACAAATGGAATATTACTCAGCCATCAGAAAGGAGGAATACCCAACTTTTCCATCCACATGGATGGGACTGGAGGAGATTCTGCTAAGTGAAATAAGTCAAGCAGAGAAAGACAATTATCATATGGTTTCACTTATTTGTGGAACATAAGGAATAGCATGGAGGACATTAGGAGAAGAAAGGGAAAAATGAAGGGGGGGGGCATCGGAGGGGGAGACGAACCATGAGAGACTATGGACTCTGAGAAACAAACTGAGGGTTTTAGAGGGGAGGGGGGTAGGGAGATGGGCTAGCCCGGTGGTGGGCATTAAGGAGGGCACGTACTGCACGGAGCGCTGGGTGTTATACGAAAACAATGAATCGTGGATCACTACATCAAAAACTAATGATGTGTTGTATGGTGACTAATATAACATAATAAAATAAAATTTAGAAAAAACAAGTTAAAGCAAAAAAAGAAAAAATTAAAGTATACCATCCAGTGCCATTAAGTAAATTTGCAATGTTGTGAAACCGTCACCTCTAGCTTCTTAACAAAACATTTTCATAAGTTCTAAAGGAAATCTTATACCCATCTTATACCCAGTCACTCCTCACTCCCACCTGCCCCCAACCCCTGGCAACCACAAATCTACTTTCTGTCCTTACGGCTTGGCTTATTCTGAATATTTCATATGAATGGAATCACACAATATGTAACCTTTTGTGTGTGGCTTTTTATACATAGAATAATGATTTTAAAGTCCATCTACATTGCAACATTCCCTTTTATGTCTGCATAATATTCTGTCGTATGGATATTCCACCTTAGGTTTATCCCATTCGTCTGTTGATAGAAATTTGGGTTGCCTCCACTTTGGGCTGTTTTGAATAGTGCTACTATGAACATACATGTTCATGTGTTTTTTGAATGCCTGTTTTAAATTGGGGGGTGGGGTGGGGATATCTCTGCTGCATCATAGGCTAATTATATGTTTAAGCTTTTGAGGAACCAGCAAACTGTTTTTGCTTCTTTTTATTTTTTTAAAGATTTTATTTTACTTATTTGAAAGAGAGAGAGAGCACGAGCACAAGCAGGGGGAGATGCAGACAGACAGAGAGAGAGAGAGCACGAGCACAAGCAGGGGGAGATGCAGAGAGAGAGAGAGGGAGGGAGAAGCAGGCTCCCCACCGAGCAGGGAGCCCACCACGGGGCTCGATCCCAGGACCCCGAGATCACGACCTGAGCCAAAGGCAGATGCTTAACCGACTGAGCCACCCAGGCGCCCCTCACCAAACTGTTTTTAGCAGTGGCTGTACCATTTTAAATTCCCACCAGCAGCGTATAAGGCTTCCAACTTCCCCACATTCTCAACAGCAATTTGTTATTTTCCCCCTAATGTTAGACATCCTAATGGGTGTTAGCAGCTATTGTTAGGTTTTGATTTGCAATTCCCAATGACGAGTAATGTTGAGCATATTATCATGTGACTGATGGCCATTTGTATATCTTCCTTGGAGAAATATGTATTCAGATCCCTCTCCCGTTTTTATTGTTTGCTTGGCCATTTGGTTGGAGTTGTAAGGGTTCTTTACATAATCTGGTTACTAGACTCTCCCTAGACATATGATTTGCCAATGTTTTCTCCCATCTTGTAGGATATTTTTTCTCTCTCTCTCAATAGTGTCTTTTAATGCAAAAAGACTTTCGTTTTGATGAAGGCCAACTTACCTATTTTTTTTTTCTTTTGTTGCTTTTGGTCTAATATTTAAGAAATCCAAGGTCACAAAGGTTTACTACTATGTTGTATTCTAAGACTTTTATAATTTTAGCTCTTATATTTAGGCTTTCTGTGTATGGTGTGAATATAGGGTCCAATTTCATTCATTTGTATGTGGATATACCATTGTCCCAGAGGCACCTGTTGAAGAGGCTATCCTTACCCCTCCCCCGCCCCCATTGGACGGGCATCGTCAGCCATCCCTCACCCAACACACTGGTGTGCTTACAAGAGCCAATGAAATGCTGAGCAGTATAAGGAAGGGAATTAGAAGTAAAACATAAATCATTGGCTTAGCATTAACCTGTTAACTTGAAGTAGTCAGTATGAAAGTGGGATTGCACTGAATAAAATATTGAAGCTTTGCTTCCAAATCTTAGATGAAAGAAGTAAAATGCGTGATTAAAAACAGGGAAAAAAAAAGAAACCCCAGAGCTGGTAGCAAATTAAGGCCGGTACAAAAAAGTGAAACGTTAAAAGAAACTAATATACGGGGAAGAGGGAGAGAGAGGAAGGGAGAAGGACGGAAGCAGATAGTATCCCCCAATTTCAAACTGTATAGTGTGTCTCGGTAGTGGAATGAAGTATGAATTTCACTTCCTCCGTAGATTTTATATTTTGTAAAAATTATTCTACCATGAATATTTATTGCTTTTATAATTAGAAGAAAGACTTAACAGTAGAACTTAACTAAGAGTGCTCTGTATTAAATTATTTTCGGAAAGTGGAATGTTCTTTATTAGCTAACCTCTGGGAGGATAATTTGAAAATTCATGAAATCTTCCTGGCACCACTGTAAGAAATCAAAACGTGGTGTAATGATCTAGAGATAGGATTCATCCAATACCTGTGTTTTTGTGTAGTCGGATGACAATTGAGATGCATCAGTTTGATTTCCCCTTAAACGTTTAATACAGACAAGTTCAAGTTTGGTGTTAGAAAAGCCAAAAGATGGGGCGCCTGGGTGGCTCAGTTGGTTAAGCGACTGCCTTCGGCTCAGGTCGTGATCCTGGAGTCCCAGGATCGAGTCCCGCATCGGGCTCCCTGCTCAGCGGGGGGTCTGCTTCTCCCTCTGACCCTCTTCCCTCTCGTGCTCTCTGTCTCTCATTCTCTCTCAAATAAATAAATAAAAAATCTTTAAAAAAAAAAAAAAGAAAAAAAAAAGAAAAGCCAAAAGATGGGTATTAAGGAGGGCACGTACTGCACGGAGCACTGGGTGTCATACGAAAACAATGAATCGTGGATCACCACACCAAAAACTAATGATGTACTGTATGGTGACTAACGTACCATGATAAAATAAAATTAAAAAAAAAAAAAAAGATGTTACAACTCAGTCTTGGTTATTCATGGAGCAGATACTCCACTCGTGTCCTTTGTTCCTATTTCCTTCCTGTTTTTCAGATTTTTAATAGTTTTCTAACAACCATGGACTGCATTTGCAAAACACAGTGGTGTTATGAAGCCACCAGATGGAGATGTTGAGCTGCCATTGTTGATGACAGTCAGGTCCTCCTTGACAAATACAGTGGTTCCAACTTTAGTGGGGTTGAGATCAACCGGGAGCATTTATTTAAAATGCAGATCCCAGGTTGGTACAGCCACTTTGGAAAACAGTGTGGAGGTTCCTCAAAAAATTGAAAATAGAGCTACCCTATGACCCAGCAATTGCACTCCCGGGTGTTTACCCCAAAGACACAGATGTAGTGAAAAGAAGGGCCATATGCACCCCAATGTTCACAGCAGCAATGTCCGCCATAGCCAAACTGTGGAAAGAGCCGAGATGCCCTTCAACAGATGAATGGGTAAAGAAGATGTGGTCCATATATACAAATGGAATATTACTCAGCCATCAGAAAGGGTGAATACCCAACTTTTACATCCACATGGATGGGACTGGAGGAGATTCTGCTAAATGAAATAAGTCAAGCAGAGAAAGACAATTATCATATGGTTTCACTTATTTGTGGAACATAAGGAATAGCATGGAGGACATTAGGAGAAGGAAGGGAAAAATGAAGGGGGGGGAATCGGCGGGGGGGGGGGGGCCAAACCACGAGAGACTATGGACTCTGAGAAACAAACTGAGAGTTTTAGAGGGGAGGGGGGTGGGGGGATGGGCTAGCCCGGTGATGGGCATTAAGGAGGGCACGTACTGCACGGAGCACTGGGTGTTATACGAAAACAATGGATCGTGGATCACCACATGAAAAACTAATGATGTACTGTATGGTGACTAGCCTAACATAATAAAATGAAATAAAAAAAAAAAAAAGAAAATGTAAAATCTTTTTTTAGATTATAAAATCACCTGCCTATTTTTGTACTTAAAAAGTTATTTACAGTTTAATGGACAGCTTTACTGATATTTGTCAGATGAGAACCTTTAATAAAAGACATGAGTTGAATTTCTTTAAAAAAAAAAGAAATTTCCAGAATGAAAGCGGGTAACAGGAGAGTATGCAGTTATGGAGGCCAAAGGAGAACAAAGAGAGTGGAAGGAAAAAAAGAAGAGAGGGGTCAACCAGACTGCACATAGGTTTTTTTTTTGCTTTTATTCAAACATCTATCGTCTTCTCTGACTTCTTTTGGAGAAATACTGCCTTAAAGAATAAGAATGCCCTTGTGACATTTGACGTACCCTAAATAATTCGTATACTTGAAATATATATTTCCCGTCCCAAACCCACCTTTGTTAATGAAATGTTATATTTAATCCTGATGATGAAAATAATTCATTTTTTTATGCTTTGAAATATATAGCGGGCACTAGTTTGCATTCACTGTTGCATATTCAGGAAATTGCGTACCAGTGACTAAAAGAGTGGCCATAATGATGGCAATATAATAATTATTTTAACATAATCACAATTATATAGAATTAATTATGAACATTAATATCATTATACTGTTATTAATATTTGAGTGCTCGCTTTATATCACTGAGCGCCCATAAGGGTTTTTATGCTTTATTTTGCTTAATTTCATCCAAAATATTATGAGACAAATACTATCGTTATGCCTTTAAGGTAGTGAGAAAGTCAGCGAGGCTTAGAGAAGTCAAGAAATTAGTTCAGTGTCTCACAGTCCCTAAGTGGGACAGCCTCGTTTAATTTCGTGCTGGACTTTCAGTTCATGCTTTGAGCATTTTTGTGAGTTTCCCTTTAAGAAAACCCAATGTAGTCAAGTTTTACATTAATTTTAGAAAGGCACAGGTTGCAGGGACTTTCAGCTCACCACCTAAACCCTTGCGTGCCTCTTCTTCCTGGGCCCCCAACCT
>NW_027555139.1:0-26081 GCF_964656455.1 Halichoerus grypus | reverse complement strand
ACTTTCATGTAAACTTCTTGGAAAATTCCCTTTTTTCCTAGTAGATAGTCCAAACTATATTTTCTGCTCAACCTCCTGTAGGTAAAATGATACTATTATCATTGGCATGCGTTCAGGGAATAAGCTAATGGTCAGGCTTTTGTCTTACTTATATCCAGATAAATAAATCAATTAAGAAATAAATATTTGAGAGAGTATATATCAAGTACTATGTTATGTGCTTATCAATGAGATGAGACTTCATTCTGTATCTCGTTCAATTTTAAACCCCTTGAAGTTGTCTTAGACTTCTAGGCTTTCCATCATGTTGCTCTCTCTGCCCCTCTTTATAACACTTCTCTTTATCCTTTGGGATGTAGTTCAAGCAGCATCTCCTCTAGGTAACCTTCCAGACCCATTTCAGTTGGTTTGAGAGGCACGTATCTGTGCTTCCTCAAACCTCTGTGATTCCCTCTACGTCGTGGTAGTCATTTCTTTCCTGCTGCTAAATCTGTGAACTCCTCACGCCTTGGTTGCCCGTGCTCCAGAGCACCCCCCGCCCCCGACCAGGGACTTGTCATACCCATGACCCCTTGTCTGGTTGACTGTCTACCCCATAGACCTCTGCATGGAGGTTTCTCACACAGAAGAGGTTATTTCGCTAACTAGTGAACAACAACCCATCCATAGTTGATTTACATGAAGATATGTCCCAATGATGAGGGCAAGTCTCTGGGTAGGCCTAAGACACATATTTGTATGAGTACTTTTCAGAGGGTCTAACAAGCTAGTTGGGTTAATTAGATCCTTTCTCAGAAAATCTGACACAAAGGGGAGAATAGCTGAGCCCTATTAATGCCTGAACTCTGAAGTGAAATATGGTCAACATTTACTGCTGCTGAGGGGATGGAAAGAAAATTGTATTAGTAAAGCAACTTGACCAATTTGACCCTTAGTTTCTTTTTTTTTATCTTTTTTTAAAAAATTTTATTATGTTATGTTAGTCACCATGCAATACATCATTAGTTTTTGATGTGGTGATCCACGATCCATTGTTTTCGTATAACACCCAGTGCTCCATGCAGTACGTGCCCTCCTTAATACCCATCACCGGGCTAACCAATCCCCCCTCCCCCCTCCCCTCTAAAACCCTGTTTGTTTCTCAGAGTCCATAGTCTCTCATGGTTCATCTCTCCCTCCAATCCCCCCCCCCCTTTTCCCTTCCTTCTCCTAGTGTCTTCCATGTTTTTCCTTATGTTCCACAAATAAGTGAAACCATATGATAATTGACTTTCTCTGCTTGACTTATTTCACTTAGCATAATCTCCTCTAGTCCCATCCATGTTGATGTAAAAGTTGGGTATTCATTCTTTCTGATGGCTGAGTAATATTCCATTGTATATATGGACCACATCTTCTCTATCCATTCATCTGTTGAAGGGCATCTCGGCTCTTTCCACAGCTTGGCTATTGCGGACATTGCTGCTATGAACATTGGGGTGCCTATGGCCCTTCTTTTCACCACATCTGTGTCTTTGGGGTAAATACCCAGTAGTGCAATTGCTGGGTCATAGGGTAGCTGTATTTTAAAATTTTTGAGGCACCGCCACCCTGTTTTCCAAAGTGGCTGTACCAACTTGCATTCCCACCAACAGTGTAAGAGGGTTCCCCTTTCTCCACAACCTCTCCAACATTTGTTGTTTCTTTCCCTGTCCATTTTTGCCATTCTAACTGGTGTAAGCTGGTATCTCAATGTGGTTTTGATTTGGATTTCCCTGATGGCTAATGATGATGAACATTTTTCATGTGTCTGTTAGCCATTTGTATGTCTTCTTCAGAGAAGTGTCTTTTCATATCTTCTGCCCACTTTTTGACTTGATTATTTGTTTTTTGGGTGTTGAGTTTGAGAAATTCTTTATGGATCTTGGATACCAGCCCTTTATCTGTAGTGTCATTTGCAAATATCTTCTCCCATTCTGTGGGTTGCCTCTTTGTTTTGTTGACTGTTTCCTTTGCTGTGCAGAAGCTTTTTATCTTGGTGAAGTCCCAAAAGTTCATGTTTGCTTTTGTTTCACTTGCCTTTGGAGATGTATCTTGAAAGAAGTTGCTGTGGGCAATGTCAAAGAGGTTACTGCCTATGTTCTCCTCTAGGATTTTGATGGATTCCTGTCTCACATTGAGGTTTTTCATCCACTTTGAGTTTATCTTTGTGAATGGTGTTAGAGAATGGCTGAGTTTCATTCTTCTGCATGTGGCTGTCCAATTTTCCCAGCACCATTTATTGAAGAGACTGTCTTTTTTCCATTGCATGTTTTTTCCTGCTTTGTCAAAGATTATTTGACCATAGAGTTGAGGGTCCATATCTGGGTTCTCTATTCTGTTCCATTGGTCTATATGTCTGTTTTTGTGCCAGTACCATACTGTCTTGATGATGACAGCTTTGTAATATAGCTTGAAATCAGGCAAGGTGATGCCCCCAGCTTTGTTTTTCTTTTTCAACATTTCCTTGGAGATTCGGGGTCTTTTCTGGTTTCATACAAATTTTAGGATTGTTTGTTCCAGCACTTTGAAAAATGTCATTGGAATTTTGATCAGGATGGCATTAAAGGTATAGATTGCTCAGGGTAGCATAGACATTTTAACAATGTTTATTCTTCTGATCCATGAGCATGGAATCTTTTTCCATCTTTTTGTGTCTTCTTCAATTTCTTTCATGAGTGTTTTGTAGTTCCTAGAGTATAGATCCTTTACCTCTTTGGTTAGGTTTATTCCGAGGTATCTTATGGTTTTTGGTGCTATTGTAAATGGAATTGTTTCTCTAATTTCTCTTTCTACAGTTGCGTTGTTAGTGTATAAGAAAGCAACTGATTTCTGTGCATTGATTTTGTATCCTGCCACATTACTGAATTGCTGTATGAGTTCTAGTAATTTGGGGCTGGAGTCTTTTGGGTTTTCCACATAAAGTATCATGTCGTCTGCGAAAAGAGAGAATTTGACTTCTTCTTTGCCAATTTGAATACCTTTTATTTCTTTTTGTTGTCTGATTGCTGTTGCTAGGACTTCTAGTACTATGTTGAACAATAGTGGCGAGAGTGGGCATCCTTGACGTGTTCCTGATCTTAAGGGAAAGGCTCTCAGCTTTTCCCCATTGAGGATGATAGTCACTGTGGGTTTTTCATAGATGGATTTTATGAGCTTGAGGAATGTTCCCTCTATCCCTATACTCTGAAGAGTTTTAATCAGGAAAGGATGTTGTATTTTGTCAAATGCTTTTTCTGCATCAATTGAGAGGACCATATGGTTCTTCTCCCTCCTCTTATTAATGTGTTCTATTACAATGATTGATTTGTGAATGTTGAACCACCCTTGCATCCTGGGGATAAATCCCACTTGGTCATGGTGGACGATCCTTTTAATGTATTGTTGGATCCTATTAGCTAGGATTTTGTTGAGGATTTTGGAATCCATATTCATCAAGGATATCGGTCTGAAATTCTCCTTTTTGATGGGGTCTTTGCCTGGTTTGGGGATTAAGGTAGTGCTGGCCTCATAGAATGAGTTTGGAAGTTTTCCTTCTGTTTCTATTTTTGAAACAGCTTCAGTAGACTAGGTATTATTTCTCCTTTGAATGTTTGGTAGAATTCCCCAGGGAATCCATCAGGCCCTGGACTCTTGTTTTTTGGGAGGTTTTTGATCACTGCTTCAATCTTGTTACTGGTTATTGGCCTATTCAAGTTGTCAATTTCTTCCTGTTTCAGTCTTGGCAGCTTATAGGTTTCCAGGAAGGCCTCCATTTCATCCAGATTGCTCAGTTTATTGGCATATAGTTGTTGATAATAATTTCTAATAATTGTTTCTATTTCCTTGGTGTTAGTCATGATCTCTCCCCTTTCATTCATAATTTTATTAATTTGGGTCCTTTCTCTTTTCTTTTAGATAAAGTCTGGCCAGTGGTTTATCGATCTTATTAATTCTTTCAAAGAACCAACTTCTAGTTTTGTTGATCTGATCTACTGTGTTTCTGGTTTCTAATTCATTGATTTCTGCTCTAATTTTAATTATTTCTCTTCTAATGTGTGGCTTAGGCATCATTTGTTGCTTTTTCTCTAGTTCTTTAAGGTGTAGAGTTAGTTGGTGAATTCGGGATTTTTCTATTTTTTTGAGTGAGGCTTGATGGCTATGTATTTTCCCCTTAGGACCACCTTTGCAGTATCCCATAGGTTTTGGACTGATGTGCTGTCATTCTCATTGATTTCCATGAATTGTTTAAGTTCTTCTTTGACTTCCTGGTTGACCCAAACATTCTTGAGCAGAGTGGTCTTTAGCTTCCAAGTGTTTGAATTTCTGCCAAATTTTTTCTTGTGATTGAGCTCCAGTTTTAAAGCATTGTGGTCTGAGAATATGCAGGGAATAATCTCAATCTTTTGGTATCGGTTGAGACCTGATTTGTGACCCAGTATGTGGTCTATTCTGGAGAAAGTTCCATGTGCACTCAAGAAGAATGAGTATTCTGTTGTTTTAGGGTGGAATGTTCTGTAAATATCTATGAGGCTCATCTGGTCCAATGTATCATTCAAAGCTCTTGTTTCCTTGTTGATTTTCTGCTTAGATGATCTGTCCATTGCTGAGAATGGAGTATTGAGGTCTCCTACAATTAACGTATTGTTATCAATATGACTCTTTATTTTGGTTAACAGTTGGCTTATGTAGATGGCTGCTCCCATGTTGGGGGCATAGATATTTACAATTGTTAGATCTTCTTGTTGGATAGACCCCTTAAGAATGATATAGTGTCCTTCTGTGTCTCTAATTACAGACTTTAGTTTAAAATCTAATTTGTCTGATATAAGAATTGCTACCCCAGCTTTCCTTTGAGGTCCGCTGGCATGGAAGATGGATCTCCATCCCTTCACTTTCAGTCTGGATGTATCTTTAGGTTCAAAATGAGTGTCTTGTAGGCAGCATATGGATAGGTCCTGTCTTTTAATCCAATCTGCAACCCTGTGCTGTTTTATGGGAGCGTTTAGGCCATTCACGTTGAGAGTGATTATTGAAAGATATGAATTAATTGTCATCATGTTGCCTGTGAAGACGTTGTTTTTATAGATTGTTCCTGTAAATTTCTGTTGTATATCACTCTTGGGGTCTTTCTCCTTTTATAGAACCCCCCTTAATATTTCTTGTAGGGCCGGCTTAGTGGTCACATATTCTTTCAGTTTCTGCCAGTTGTGGAAGCTCTGCATCTCTCCATCCATTCTAAATGAAAGCCTTGCCAGATAAAGTATTCTTGGCTGCATGTTCTTCTCATTTAGTACCCTGAATATGTTTTGCCAGGCCTTTCTGGCTTGCCAGGTCTCTGTGGATAGGTCTGACGTTATTCTGATGTTCCTTTCTCTGTACGTAAAGAATCTCTTCCCCCTAAATACCCTTAAGATGGTTTCCTTGGTTCTAAGATTTGCAAGTTTTACTATTACATGCAGGGGTGTTGGCCTGTTTTCCTTGATCTTGGGAGGGGTCCTCTCTGCCTCTAGGATGCGAATGTTTGTTTCATTCCCCAGATTAGGGAAGTTCTCAGCTATGATTTGCTCAAATACATCTTCTAGTCCTCTCTCTCTCTCCACTCCCTCCGGGATTCCAATTATTCTGACATTGGAACGCTTCATGGTGTCACTTATTTCTCTGATTCTATTTTCATGGATTCTGAGTTGTTTTCCCTGGCCTCTTCTTTTCCCTTTTTATCTGTTTTATTGTCTTCCAGGTTGCTTATTTGTTCTTCTGCCTCAGTTACCCTAGCTGTTAGATTATCTAGATTGGATTGGATCTCATTGATAGCATTTTTAAGTTCTGCCAATTCACCTTTCATTTCTGCCCTTAGAGACTCTATGTTGCCATTAATTGATTTTTCCATTCTAGCCATTGTCTTCACAATTGCTAGCCTGAATTCCAACTCCGACATCTTGGTTATATCTGCATCCATTTGTAAATCTGCAGCATAAGTCATAATCTCTGAGTATATTTTATTTTGGGGGCTCTTCCTCCTAGTCATTTTGTTGATGGGTGTTTAAGGGAATGTATAGAGTCCAAATTATTGACCAGAACCCAAGCAAGATGCACCTGTTTTCTTGGGACCTTAGGGTTGCTGGCCTCTTGTTTTCCCAGCCTGTCTTCTGCGGGAGGGGCCTGCCGCGCTGTTACTCAGGCAACCCTGTTTGGGCAGAGTTGCCCTGAGCCCCTGTGGTGGGGGATGGGCTCAGTGGGAATCAGTTTTTGGGGCTTTTGTTCTCTGGCGCCTTTCCCTGGCTGCTTTCCGCGTCTCTTCTGTGAGTCAGAGCAGAAGAGACCATTTCCAACCCTCTCCCTCAGAGCAGAGAGACCTCAGTCTGTTCTTCAGTGAGCTCTCCAGGCCACACCGTCTCCGTTTCTGTCCATGCTGCTATAAACTGCAGCAGCCTGGGTTGTGCGCCCCTCCGCAGTGCCCCCAGTCCTGCCTCCAGGTAGGGGCTCCTCTCTGCCCTTTGTGCTTCTAAAACCACCAGCCGCTCCCAGTTGGCCTGCGCAACCCCGCCACTCCGGGTTTCCGCCCCGGGGGGCTGCCCTAAAGTCCTTTCCCCGCTGCTACCGGTCTGCGAGTCTGTGAGTCTGTGCTCCGTCTGCAGCGCGCGAGGCTGTCACTCACCGGTGGTGTAGGATCCCCACGGCCAGGCACCCTCTCGCTGCTGTTTGTCCTCCGATATCTGCCTGCGGAATCACGGCTCCCCGCTTCGTACCTCAAAACCAACCGCCTGCGATATTCTGTTTGTAGAGATCCAGATCTTCTTACATCTCAGGTTGGTTTCGTGGGTGCTCAGAGTGGTCTGGTAGATATCCAGCTCAATTCTGGGGACCAGTTGAAATAGGGTCCCCTACTCTTCCGCCATCCTTCCCCCTTCCCTTGACCCTTAGTTTCTTTAGCAAAGCCATCCTTGACCCCTAGACTACATAAGGTCCCTAGTTCTATGCACTCATGCTAAGTTTCACCATTTTGAACTACATATTTATCCGCATGATTAATATCTTCCTCTCCTAAAAAGCTCCTATAGAGGGAAGAGGTGGATTTGTATATCCAGGGTAGGCACTCAGGAAGATATACAGCTGAATGAATTTTGAATGAACTATGATTTGCACGATATTCTTCTCCAAACAGCTGGCAAACTCCAGCCTCCTAAATTTTACTTAAAATGAGGATCCCTCTGCTTAGATTGATTTTAGAAACAACTTGAAATATTGCTGTAAATTAAGCCCTAGTTCATAGGGCTTCTTCTTCCACTCATCTTCATGGACATTCCAAGCCAAACAAGATTCTTACGTCTATGAATTCAGAATATTTTATTATATTTTTATTTTTTAAATTTTTTAAAAGATTTATTTATTTATTTGAGAGAGAGAGAGAGACAGCGAGAGAGATAGAGTAAAGCAGGAGCCGGAGGGTTGGAGGAGGGGCAGGGGAAGATGAAGAAAGAATCTGCAGCAGACTCTCCACTGAGCATGGAGCCAGAGGTGGGCTCTATCCCAGGACCCTGAGATGATGACCTGAGCTAAAATCAAAGGCCAGACACTCAACCAAATGAGCCACCCAGGCATCCCTCTATTATATTTTTAATGCAGGAGATCTCTCTTTTGTCATATGCATTATGTGTCTAAAAAAAGGAAAGAAAAAGAAAATAGAAAAACAAATTTAAAAAAAGAAAAGAAAATTAATAATTCCAAGAGCAACAAAAATAAATTACTATGAAAACCCAGAAGAATGAGTGCTATATTCTGATGGAAGTGATTAGAAAAAGCTTAATACTAGATGAAGTGATATTTTAAACAAACAAATAACTTACTTCTTGCTGTAAATAAAGTGACTAAGTCATCTCTAATTCACCACAGGAACTATTATACTCTCACCTAATAAGTGTACAGGAAATGTTGTTGACTGAAAGAAATTGAGTGTGATCCTGTTTTTTCTTTTCTTTGCTAAGAGGTGATAGGATGTCAGAACCTTAAGCAGCTGAAGGAACTACTGAGTCTAATTTTCTAGGTTTATAATTTAGAATAAACATCCAGAGAAGTCATGATTTGCCAAGTTAGAGAAAATTAAATTATTTTACATAATGATAAGTATTCTTTTTCTTTCTTCTTTCTTTCTTTCTTTCTTTCTTTCTTTCTTTCTTTCTTTCTTTCTTTCTTCTTTCTTTCTTTCTAGATTTTATCTTTAAGTAATCTTCACACCCAACATGGGGCTTGAACTCACAATGCCAAGATCAAGAGTTGCATGCTCCACCCACTGAGCCAGCCAGGCACCCTTACATAATGATAAGTATTCTGAAGAAAATACACCAGAGTAGTGAGATAGACAATCATTCAATGAGGCTAAAAAAACAAAAACAAAAACAGAACAAACAAACAAAAACTGCAGAGCAGGTGGTTGTTGAAGGCCCTTTGAATTGAGAGCAGAGTTATAAGGAAGAGCTCATTATGTCTTTCTCTAGGGCAAAAGCATTCAGGCAGAGAGTGTATAACATAAGCAAAGGTCCTGAGGTTGATGGATTTGAACTACTTAAGGAACAAAGAGAAAGTCAGGGAGATTGGATAACTGTAGGCGAGAGTAAAAGTAGCAAAAGTCGAGATAGAGGGGTGACCCAAGAAGGCCTTGTGACTGTGACAAGGCATTTGGGTCTTATTTCAAATTGAATGAAAAGCTATTGGAGGTCGCTGTATACTTGTATACATGTAGGCAAACCAATGTTTTTATACACTTATAAATATTTATTAAGCATCTCCTGTATAAAGTCAGCAACTGCCTGCAACCATTGCAATCAAACATGATTTAGACAAAGCTCTTGCTCTCTAAAACCTCATAAATCTATCAGAGAAACATATAAAAACTATACACTTATAGCAGAATGTCATCTCTGCTGTAGTAGGGACAGACTACACTGTTAACCCTGTGGGGACAGGGACATTCTCTGACACCATGTCTGGCACATAGTAGGTGCTCAGTGAATGTCTATGGAAGGAAATGAGTGGAGAGGAAAGATTGTAGATCCCTGGGATAGATTCTGTCCTCTAGGAACAAAGTACCTGGCGCTCGGTGTTCCTATTTGCTTTCGAACACAGTTCATTCCATGAAATGACAGAAAGTTTGTCGTCTTCATTTTTCTGAGCATAAATCATTTCCTATGGTTACTGAGGTGCTGCTGGGGGATACCATGGGTTCTCATGGTAAGTGTAGAAAAAGCTATCACGGTGTTCCAGGTGGGAGATTACATCAGCCCGCCAGCTTATCTGGAGCGCAGGTGGCACAAACGGACCTCACAGACATCGGGAATTTGCTTGACAGGCTCTGTGGAAATGTCAGCTAGCATGATAAGGGTTTCATCGTGAAGAGTATGGGTGATGGTGATAAAGTGGAGGAAGACGGTAGGGAAGTGGGGACCCAGTGAGTGCTGTCACCAAGAGACCAGTCACTGAGGAGGGAATGGAAAGCAAGGGAGAAGCCCTGAGGATTACAACGGGGATCTTGGAAACTGAGTGCTTGTCCTGAATAAGTAATCAGAGGAAAGGAACTATTTATGTAAATCTTGAACTCTCTCCTTCAAGAAACCAAATACTGGGAAGGCAGCTCCTTTGTTTGTGAGCAAGTCACTGTGATTTTCATTAGGAGCTCAGAGGCAGCCACACAATGGAATTATTTACTATTGTTTCTTCCTCTCTCTTCTAGTAACAATTTTGGAATGGCAGCAACATTCTGGGAGGGGGTTGGAGGGAAGAGTGTTTGTAGAGCTTCAGCAGTAGAAGGGCATTTAAAGATCATCTATTTCAAAACTTTCGTCCCACAGACAAGGCAACTGAAACTTAGAGAAGGCAAGCGACTTGCTAAGGTCACTTTTTTGTTTCACAGCAGAGCCAGTGACGGAATCCAGGGCTCTTGATTCTCAGTCAAAAATGTCTCCTCACAGCAGTGGAGTCCCGGCTGCATTTTTAGGCATGGTGATCTGAAGGTGGTTTGGCCTGAGGCGGAGCAAGGAGTGGTCAGTGACCTTAAATTCCTCATCTGGCTCATTCTCCAATATCCATGTTTATTGTTCAAGTAAAAAAGTAAATAACATGAATTAGGTGAAAAACCAAAAATCTAAGGGGTCATTCTAATGAATTATCTTAACTGGCGTGTTTTACTTACCACATTTGGCAACTCAGCATTTAGCTCAACTCAGGCAAGTCTTAAAAGTTGCCTGGCATGGTAGCTATTAAATAGTCACTGTGTGGTTAACAAATGAGTCTCTCATGAGGTAGTGAGAAGCCATGGATGGGCAAGAGATTTGGCTTTAAACATACTTGTGTTCTAAGCTTGGCTCAGCTCCTTATAAATCATGAGAACATGGGGGGACTTAAGAACTTCTTTGTGCCTCTGTTCCTTCCATCAGTTATTTTAATGATCTTGAAGAACTGTTGTAATGATTGGTTATCATCTATAAAATGATAAAATTATACATATATATATATACACACATGTATTCGGGACAGTCAATAGTACATTTAAAAAATATTAATTTATGGTCATTATAAAAATAGGGCAAAACTAAAACTCTGGGACAGTACCCATGTAGGCAGTAGAGTTTGGGGATTCATAGACTGGGGGTTCACAAAGTGAACTTTCAAGTTATAAAGATCTACATTCTTGGTTCTCTCCCTTGTCAACTATTTGAACACTGAATAAGTACCTAGTGATGCCAAAATTTCCTTATTATTAAGAAAAAGGTGGGCGGGGGATGAGAACTTAGTAAGTAAGTGCTATGAGTCTTAAGTTAGCCATGTAAAAACTTAGTACTCCTGGCTCAGTTGGTGACAGCTATGATTATTAACCTCATTGTTATTACTCACATTATAGCTGTGCAGACATGACACCTTCTGGGATTGGGTGGTATTGGGGAAAAGGGTGACTTGGAGATAAAGTTTCACTCTCTGGCTTTGCTTTTTTTCACTTTTAATCACCACTTATGTTCTTCTGTAAGGAAGCTAGTTAATGGAGAAAGGGCTAAGGCATCATTGTAGATGGCTCAGAGATTGTGACCAAGTCACACACAACTGCCAATGAAGAAATAAGATTATTTGATGGGATTTGTCATGTATCAACAGTACTGTGTCATTCTGAAGGCAATGGATGAGTGCTACATTAGTCTCCTCTTTCCATAATGCCTAATTATAAAAGAAAACCATATGATCACCTGCCAGAGATTATATTACTATCCTAGATCTAAGGTTATATACAGGGGAAAAGAGAATACCTCCTCTCTTTGTTTTCACATGAAGAAACAACAAACAACACTCCATACTAGTTAGGGAAAGAGCTGAAGCTAAAATGTAGGTTTCTACCAAGACTTTTCCATTGGATCTGGCTAACTTCATATATTTTTGTTTTCTTAAACATTAAATACTGACTATAATTGGGTCCCACAAATAATTAAACATTTAATTCATACATACACCTTCTTTTTGAAGAAATTTCATGAGAATTGTTCATTCACACACTGAATCCAGGATCAGGAGCATGCTGCAGGATGGAGCTATAATCCTCTAACTACCGAGAAGGACATGAACAAAGAAAAAACCTAGGACTAATATCAATTTCAATGCAATTCAGGGCAGAAAAAAAAAAGCCTGAGTTCAGAATTACTATCTGCCATGTCCCAAATGAATCCCCTGTACCAACATCCATTTCCTTCAGTAGAAAGGAAATAGGACATATGAGAAAGAGCCTGGGTTTTAATGCCAGAGGAACCTGGATTACATATCTGGTCTCATCACTGAATATTTGTGGAATTCCTGGAGCCTCAGTTTCCTCATCTCTAACATGGGATAATACCTACTTCACAAGACTGTTCCAAAGATTAAATAGAATATAAAATTAAGAAGCATAATAATAAGTATTAAATGAATACTGGTCATGTTCTCTTCCCCTTTTCCTTAGTTCTTGGGGATTCATAGCTCTAAAATCCTCCTTCCCTCTCCTGGTAGGGCTTGTTTTCCTTGAGAGCAGTCCACAGACAGCATTCCTTGCAACTGTGTGCTTTGAACTGCTTAGTAATCCCCTTCAGTGACATGAACCATGTCAGTCTTTGACTTCCATTATCATGTCTATGATCACCAATAGCTGTTTGGCTTCTGTTCAACTTGTGGTCATATTTATGATGATCCCTTTAATTCTGGACTCAAGAGAAAGATGCCTTCCCCACTAAACACGTCATTGGGGAAGGACATGCAAAATGTTAGTGTCAAAAGTAAATATAGAAGAGTAAATACTACTTAACTTTCACTTGAGAGAGGAGAACCCAGACTCAGAAGCCCCACATTGAGAACTTTAGGCACTCCACAGTAAATTTTTCAAATATAAAATTTCACCTTATTGTATTGATTGAATTTCCAGAGACTGGCTCTGTATAGCAGTAAGAAAAATCCTAGAACTAGAGGAAGTGTCTGAAATTGGAGTAAGAACAAATTAAGAACAAATTAAATGATTTAGAACCACCAAATTTTATGCTTGGAAGGGGACCTCATAATCATCAAGCCCAATGGTGGGCAAAATTCCAACCCCAATCAAAATAACCATTCCTTAGAAAAATGAACAAATTTTCTAGACTCCCTGTGTTTCACAAGATTTTTAAAAATCTACTTTTACTTCCATGATAATATTTAAAAGCAATATGAGAATAGTCCATGCCATTTGAATGACAATATCAAAATAAAATATCTCAAGATTTTAGTATCACAATATATGCTTATATTTACAATTACATTGGCACAAAAATTAAATAACAGTATTTAAATATGATTGCAGTATGTATTTCTGAAAAATTGGGTGCATAGAATGTGAAGCAGAGTCTGGAATTTCATTTTCCTTTTAAAAACTACCAACCGTATTATTCAAGTATTAAAAACATGGCTCTAAAACATATGATCTACTGATTACTAAATGGGTGACTTTGGGAGATTTTCTTATGTTTGTAAAAACTTAGTATCCTCATTTATAAAGTAGAAGTAATAAGAGCCTTACAGACTGATATTTAATTTAAGGTATTTAGCTTGTGGTCTCAAGTAGGAGGTGTGCAATGAACTTGATTTACCCTTTCCCTTCTTCTAAACTCTTAAACACTTCTTGAGGCCATCAACTCCATGCATTCCATATGTAATTAAATAAGCCAAATAATGGACATGTTTTGCTGCTAATAAAATAAGTGCAAAATTATTCCTATGTAAAGTGATTTGAATGTAGATCATCTCAGGAGAAACATCTCTATAATAGGTAATAAGCAAAGGTGGAATATTTAGGGAAACATTACTTTCTTAGGACAGTTTTCTGGTCTGATTTGGAGGGGAGAAACCCAAACCTGTCCCCGTGCTAGTAGAAGAACCCTTTGATTCTATCTTTTGTAGGCAAAGCGCCACCCAGAAGTGAACCATACCACCTATAGTTAAATATGTATAAAATTAACCAGGTTGCTTCTGGTACTATGTCTAGTGAGTTTAGGGTAAGTCCTGGGTAAACTTTCACCAAAAGGTGACAGCCTTCCCCAACCTTACCTTCTCTTTTCTCCTTATTGGACATTATTTGTTCTCTCTTTAAGTATTGGCACATAACAGAAATTGTGTTGCCATCTGATTTTTTGTCTGCCACTGAATTTCATGGCCTGAGTGAAGGTCAATCCTATATTTTATGGCCCTGCCAAACTCATTCTTTCTCCTGGAATCTTGCTCCTAAATCTCCCATTTAATGTAGAGGCAGCAGGAGGGTGACATGATAAGAAGACTCCAAAAACTGCAAACTAACATTCATTCATTCATCAAATAATTATTGAATCTGTAAATTTTTGAGGATTAAGTGACTGAATAGTTAGAATGCCTAGTAGAGTACCTGGAATGCATGGCAAACATCCTTAATTATAAGATGCTTGCTCTAATTTATCTTCATTCAACTGTGGAGGCTTTATAAATCTCTGTAGGAATTTAGTATATAATTTAGCTCTTTCTTAGTTACCCATCATATAACATGATAAGAAGTTGTGGATGTTGGGAATGGCAGGGGAAATATTTAGTAGGGTTCACATCACTAACAGGAATAGATGACATGGGAAGGTGCTGGATTTGGGCAGATGTGATCTATGTTCGGATAAAGTTTTAATCCTGAAAGACAGGAGGGTAGAGATAGAGGCCAAAATTGTAGCCACATTGTAAATAAGTAGTCGGAAAAATTGAAATCATCCTGTAGAGAATGTCCAGATCCTCTTAGAGGACTGTCTTGAGACCCGCCAGAGACTGGCATGGAAGAGTCTGAAAGACAATCAGCTCACATGTGATAAACAGATAAAGAGGGATGGAGCATGGAAGTGATAACGGTTAGAAAAGTCTGACCAAGGAGACAGAAGAAAATCCAATTGCATAATCCAAGGTGACAGCATCCAGGCAGGGTCTGTGCTCTGTAGGTTGGGTGTCTGAGAAGGGGAGTCTGGAGCATGCAGAGAGTAACTAGTTTAAAGATTTATTGTAAACAGAGATTGTCCAAACTGATTTGTATCATTCCATGAGCCCAAATGGCTAATGCTGGCTGTTTCTTGTCTTTCATCTCCCTTAATATCACCTCCTTGGTGTCCCCGCTGTCAACAGACATGCATTATTTGAGTATTTGAGTAAATTCAGGAAAAACAGACGAATCGTGAGCCCAAGAATCTGTGACTGTGTCAACTTTGTCTCACCTCAGTGACTTTGTAGACACTTGCACCCAGTTGGGTTCTTTGTGTGACGCAGTGGATAAGGTATGAAGATAATGTATTAGGCTTGATTTTGAAAAACAATCTTGACATTTTTTTCTGTATCCAAAGATGTTCTCTATCCAAAACCGTGAAAGTAATGCAATTAGTTCAGTCATATTTGTTCCCCAAAATGATTTCAAAGCTCCTTCTACGCCACTCTATGAACCAACATATATATATATATATATATAGTTTATTTTTAAATGAAAAATGTTATTGTTCAGTTTAATCACTCCACTCTTTTACAAGGATTTACTCTGATTGATGCATAGCAGTTTGCAAAAGTCAAATCCACCTTCAAGTGGTGATGATTTCTACCAGTGGTGACATTCAATATAGGATGAGTTGGGAAATGTTGTGAACAATTTTCAATGGTGAGTTATAGAAGAGGTGAATCTAAGTCAGGACAAAAATGTTTATTGTGCCTGTGGAAATAGCCACTTGATAAATAATTTTATAGACTCATCTTGTACATCTTTCGTTTCCTCTTTTTATATACCTTGATTTTTTTTTATATGCCATAGAGCTGACTTGATTCTACAAAAAACAAAAAGAACATGTTAAAGAATAAAGTAACAGATCTTAAGGTAGTTACTTTATTATTTATCTCATATCACTGTATAATCGGTGAGTTAGCTCAGAAGGATCTACATGTTTGGATAATAATTGCAATTTTTTTGTTCTTATTCCTACTTTAGCATTTAGCAGACTCCTTCATGGACATTATTGCATTTGATCCTCCAAAGCATTGTAGGATATAAGAGATTTTCTATCTCTGTTTTAAAGATTGAATTCAGGGAGTTTAAGTGATGTGTACAGGTTATGAAGAAAAGTTAACTTTTAGCTAAAATTCATTTCATGAATGATCTCTTTCCACTCCACTATTTGAGGCTCTAAAAGATTCATCTGCCATAAAAATCAATGTCAGTATAAAAGACCAAGTCTAAAAATCTAGGAGAGAAGAAATCTAAGGAATACCAGATACCAGGGTAATTCGTCTGTGTGTATGTTAGGTGGGTTAGAGTGTGCGTGTGTGTGTGTGTGTGTATGCATGTGTGAGTGTGTTTGTGTATGCCTAATGGATGAAGAATACAGGTAGCTTAGATTAAATGTACGATAGTATTCTTAATATTGTGACATATAAACTTTTAGGAATGAGGTAGGGAAATTAATAATATGGCCATTATTGATGCTGTCTCTGAACCAAATAAGGATAGGATTTTAAATATATATATCTGGTTAAGCTATTATCATTCTCCACAAGTTTCAGTTCTTATCAATGCCTCTGTTTCTGGCTTTTTTCATACAACGATGGCTCCCTTTTCTTTGGCTAATTTCTACCCCATTCTTTCTTAAAAGACTGCAGTTTAAGGTTCATCTCTTTCAAGAACTTTTTACTTTTTTTTCAAAATGCAAACACTGAGCTTTCCTTGTCTCAATTCTAATGGCTTAATACTTCATGGCATTAGTTCTTAATTATTCTAAGGTTTTGTTTCATCTATCCATTTTCTTTCATTCAGGAAATAATTACTGAATGACCACCATGTGGATTTAAACACAATCCCTGCCCTCCACCTAAGTTAGCCCCACATTGAATAACAAAATATCTAAAGTCAGAATAAAAATGCTTCACTTTATATCCACAGTACCAACACAAAGCTTTCACAAATTAGAAAATATAATTATTGCATCATTGATTGATTATAATGGTCTCTTTGGTACCTTTATTGAATTAATAAAATATTAGCGAACTTACATGAGAAGAAATTGTTTAATGACTAGTTGCAGTTGAGCTATAATCGATGTAAAAATAACTTTAAAAAATGAGGATATCAAGAAAATTGAAGGCATTTGTTCACCTAAGGTTAAATGTGTCTCCTAAAATAAAATATTATCATGTAATTAATTTGTTCATTAATGCCTTTTTTTGGGTCACAGATCAAGCATTTTAGCCCAGTTCCCTTTTAGATTATCAATTATGTATGTAGCTATAAAATTAACATGACATTGTGTGTATGAGAGTGTGCATATATGTGTTTGTAAATGTAACTAAAAAAAAGTCTGGTGAACTTCTCCTAAGGAGAGATAGAGAGCATGGCAATTCTTTTTCCAAGTCACAAGGGTGCATTTTAGTAAACAATCATGATATTTCATTGTCTAAAACCTTTTCACATTTAAACATCAAGAACCCAGAATGGATTTCAAAAATGCTTTGCAATAGTGATTTGCCTTATCTCCTACAAAAAGACTGTCATGCTTTAGACGTTGAAAAATAAAGAGGAATAATTCTAGCCATTTGGTTGCCTGGATGCTCTGGATACGTGGCAGAGAAGAGGAGTGATAAAATAATAATGTAGTTATATAATTCCACTGGGATAGAAAGTGCCAGTGTACAACTTCAATTTCCATTTGCATTTAAAAGAAGCACACTCTACAATAATTTTCTCTTGGAACATTGTTAAGAGTGGATTTATTTTACATAACCCCCTGGGACAATTTCTTGGTAGCAACTGAACACATTTCCTTGCTCTAATGTTAAAGCCAATTTCTTGAGCAAGTTGTGCCAAAATACCTATCAAAATTATTTTGAGGTGTAAAAATATTGTGTCACCTGCTTCTAATTCCAAAACAGTCCAAGTTCTGTTTTATTTAAAATTTCTTGCCAAAATATTCAATCAAGAGAAAAATATAATAGTTAGATAAAGCTACCACCATTTATAGACTGAAAGAGTTTTAAGTGCATCCACAGGAGAATTGCAAATGTTTCTGTTTGTGGATGATATTTCCATTGTCTGAAATTCTACAGCACCCACATTTGTAAGAAAATACATAATTCAAATGCCACACATTTGACTGGGTTTTGGTAATGGAGAAACAGAACAATATCATTTTTCAGCTGAAAAATATATTCAAAATTTATTCTTCCGTGTTTTTTTTTCTAGAAATGGGGAAAATAAGGCCCAGAGACATTCACTTTTTCTCACATATTACACAGCAAATAGGGTTCAAATTCAGATCTTCTACCTGCTAGTTTCAGACTCTTTCCATTACTGCACAGTGTCTTTCTGGGTCAGAATACAAGTGCTTTCATGTGGATAGCTAGTGTTCTGACACCTCACCATGAAATTGTCCTGCCAAATCTGAGGTGCTACCTTTCTACTAGTTCTAGCTCAGGCATCTTTATCTTAGTCCTCTCTCAGGAACATTGTGTGGCTCTCTGGGTTTGCCCAGGACTTGATGGAGGCAGCTTACCCCCTTGCATAGGAGAAAATCATGGATTTTAGAGTTGAGGAGATCTCATTTTTCACCCCAACTCCACCATCCCCCAAGTCAGAGTTATGTGAATTAGAGAAAATGAAATATAAAAAAAAAGAAAAGAAAAGAAAATGAAATGAAATAACTTTTCATGGGGGGAATATCCACATCTCTGCAAAGGAAATGTACCAAACTTTCAAAATCATGTCTAGATGCAGCTCATCATAAGTGCTTGATACACTCTATTATTATTAATAAACTCAACATGATTCACTAGTATGGAATTATTGTCAAACAAGGCTAGTGTAATGATGAACACATTAATGGAGATATGTGTCTAGACAGGGGAACTGGTATTCTACTCTTTTCTGGACAATCAGTCCACTGTTGGCTTCAGTTCTGTGTGTATAATAAGGCTTTATAAAGAACATAGAGATATTTGGGCATATTATTTTTTTTCTTCTCAACCACAATATGAGTTCTTTCAAGTGACTTGCTGAAGTTTCATTGGTCCTTATATCTTTTGCATCAAATATATAACCTCAGCTTTCTTATTTTTTAGAATAAAAAAAAAAAGTTGTCACCACTGGCAGGGTTGCTGTGAAAATAAATGACAAAATTGTGAGCAAAGATTCTGATACACGGTTTATATTCCTTCAAAGATATTCTCCTCTCCTCTTGCCTTAGTATTATGCCTGCTGTCCAAGATATGATTCCCAGTCTCTAGCATTTCCTGGCCATACTCTTTGCTATTTTGAGAATAGTCTGCCTTCTGCACAATTCCATCCAAACATTACTCTCTTACAGATAATAGCTAGCTAATCTGAGAGGTCTGTGCTCTAGTCTCTGCAGACTTTATTTTTTATTTTTTATTTTTTTAAAAGATTTTATTTATTTATTTATTAGAGAGCGAGCGAGAGAGAAACAGCACGAGAGAGGAGAGGGTCAGAGGGAGAAGCAGGCTCCCCGCTGAGCCGGGAGCCCGATGTGGGACTCGATCCCATGACCCTGGGATCATGACCTGAGCTGAAGGCAGTCGCTTAACCAACTGAGCCACCCAGGCGCCCTCTCTGCAGACTTTAAATTCCCAGGCTCAGAAAATAAAAATTAGAAGCAACTATAAGTGTAATAAAAGTCCAGGCTTACACTGATTGGTTGAGCTTTTACTAATACTTTGTTAAGCATTATACTTGTCTTTATTTAATCCTCAAACTATTCTCAGGAGGTAGTTATTACTACCATCTTCATTTGGGAAATCAGGAAAATGAGGTTCAGAAAGGTTAGTCACTTGCGTCAAACAACATAGCTAGTAAATAGCAGAGCTGAGAGTATGAACTCTTCTGTCTGATGCCAAAGCCAGGTTCAGAGTCATTTTCTTTAAACAATAATGTCTTCTTTCAGCTTCCATCCATTGACCAGGATTCTCCATTTAGGTGTAAACAAAAGTCTTGAAAGTTTTGTCCATTTGAAGGTCCTCTACACAATTCAAATCTATTGTTATTGGATGTTTGAGTCTTAAGTTTTTGTTTCTCCAGGCTAAAAAATACAAACTAATAAAAACCATTAGGTATTTCAGAACTTCCACATATAATAACATTTCAAATCTAGTCATCATACTGCTCACTCTTCCCTTAACAGTCATGACCATTTTTATCTAAACTGCACTGAAAATAGGTAATTCAAGAAGCCAACTGTTGCACATTGGTTTTTTTTTTTTCCAACAAAGAATAGAAACACACAATCATGTTTATTTTTCTATATTTTCACCTCATGATTTCACTATTCTTTGCTTGACATTTCCTTCATAAGATTACTTATAATAAAATCACATGGCATTGAGAGATAAATTAATCTCTTAAAAGCTATTGATTCATGCTTTCCTTATTGGTATTATTGGTATTATTAGAGCAAGCATAAGGAATAGAAAGGATGGGTATGTTAACATGGTCATTTTTTATCTATCCATTCAGTAACTATTCATGTAGCATATACTCTGTGAGAAGTGATGAGCTAAGCACTAGAGGCAGCATGATGACCAAGATGTCTGCTTTCTCCATAGGAGGCTTAGAGTACTGCAAGGGAAAACAGACAAGAAAATAAGAAAGAATCATTAAACTATTATCAACTTTGTAATAGAAATCTGTATATATTTTTGTGGGAACACAAAGAGAGACAGATTATTCTACTTTGAGAGAATCCAATTAAAATAGAGCTAATTCTTGAAAGATGTGTTGCTGATCAGGAAGCCAAGGTAGTAGAGTTAGGAAGTTAGGAGCAAGATAAAAACATGGAATCTCAGAGAGGTGGAGACACCAGCCATCATTTGCATGATTAACTAGCAGCAGCATTAAAATCTGAGTCCACTGTAGACTCATCCTGAGCCTCCTCCAGACCTCGGAGATGGTCTGTACATTCTTTTCACATACACACACACACGCTCGTGCTAGGTCTCATGAGGCAGTCCTTATACCTTTCTGGGCTTCATTTCAATGTTAAAGCTACTGGGAGCCAACACACTCCCCTAGAGCAAGTTGAGGTCCTGTCAAGTAGCAGGGAAGAGAAGGACTTCCCAGTAGGAAAGCCAGTGCCTGGCTCATCCTGCCTCAAACTTGACTTTCTAGAGGATTACTTGAACCTTCTAAGAAGACTGACATTAAGCAGATATCAAAACCAGCACAGAAGAATCTGCTTGGGCACTTGAAGATGTCCTAGAGATCTCTGATACAGGGGACCTTGAAATGATGCTCTGTCTGATTCTTTTGAAATTATTATCTTGGTGAATTGAAGTGTGGGTATAGCAGGAGAATGTGGACCAGGTGGGAAGAAAAAGGAAATGAATGTATAGTGAGCATCTACTGACGTGGATTGAATCAAATCGGCAGCTATTTAAGGAGATATCATCCTATCCTGGCTGTTAAGTTTTAAAACATGTCTGCAAATCCTTTTACACTCCTTCCCAACAAGTGGGATCTAATTCCCTACCCCTTGAATTTACTTCAACATTAAATGACTCACTCCTAATGAATAGAATGCTGTATCAATTCTATAAAGTCTCTCTTTCTCTCTCTCTCTGGTCTTTGGAGACTTGTACCTCCATTAGGAAGTTCTGCACTGGTAAACTCAGCATACTTCAGTAATCATATGGAGATAGAGGGACTAGCCCAAGGAGCCCCAGCTGTTCCATCCACAGCTGTTCAAGTCCAAGTGCTAGCATGCGAGTGAGACTTTGGATAGTCCAGCCCCAGCTTTTGAGCCACCCCAGCTGATGGTGAGAAGAGCTTTCCTCACTGAGCCCTGTCCAGATTTCAGACCCATGAGCTAGTCATGTTGTTCTGTTTTAAGCCATTCCATTTCCGACTAGTTTGTTAATAAAGCCACAGCAACTGCAACACGAGCACAGGTGACTCAACTGAGTCTCAGAAAATTTCAGCATTTGCTGTCATAGAGCTAGTGAGCACCAGAGCCAGGTGCTGAACCCCAGTTTTCTTCGCACCAAAGTTGCTGCCTTTTTCATGCTACTACATGGACCAGTATATTTTATTTCAGCTGCGGACTCATGATATCCCGTTTCCCCACTGTGATGTCTACCACAGTGCATCTAAATAGATCACTAACAGATTCCTGTGGGTGCTAACACTCACAAACTTGTTATCTAGATGGCAAATCTCCATGGAAGAACCTGACACTGATATAATACATCATAACAGCCAATTGTCTATAGCATTCATAGTTTAAATGAATCATACCTGTGGTAACCATTCTCCTTCAAGAGAAGGAACTTGCATCTTCTTCCTTTGAACCTGTGACTAATTTAAACAATAAAATATGGAGTATGTGATGTTCTGGGACTTCTGAGCTCTGTTCTCTGCTCTTTCCTCTTAAAACCCTGAGCTACCATAGAAGAAGCCCAAACTAGTCTGCCAGAGAGAATGGCCACATGGAAACACTATGAGGATAACTCTCCACATGGACAGAGAGACCAAATGGAAAACACAGGGGAGCAAGACGTCCTGCTCTAGTTGTAGCATCTGACTTAAACACCTAGGACAACCTCAGTGAGGCCAGGAGAGAAACAACCAAGCTGAGCACTACTCAACCCATGGAATTGTGAGGTATGCTAAAACTGTTGCTGTTTTAAGCCTTTATGTTTTGGGGTGGTTATTTACTCAGCAATAGCTAATCAGAACAATACCTATTATTGTCATTGTTAATAATATACAGAATAAATAAGACCAGTCAACTACTGGGGGTTGCTCTGTGTCAAGTACTATCTAATCATCAATAAATTTTGTGACAGAAACAATAGTTAACAATCTTTAGATGGGAGAACTGAGGTGTTGGAAGGTGTGGTTTGTAGCCTGAATTCACGCAGTTAATAAATAATAGGAGTGAGCTATGAACTCAAATTATTTGACGCTAAAATCTTTTTACATTTGCTTCATTATTCCTCACAACAATTATCTTTGTTATTATTTTGTTTTGTTTTGGTGACAGTTAATACCTTTTTATCCAAGATGAGAAAATTTAAGACATAGGAAAATCAACGGATAGCACAAAATTAAAAAAAAAAAGTAAATAAATAAATAAAAACAGAACTGGAAACTGAACCTAAATTTTATTCCTAATCATTTGGTTGTTTTACTGAGCCATGGATATATTTTTATGCCACCTTACACTCTTACAGGTCAGTTTTGGACTATTTCATACCTCTTGGACCACTCCCCAGATATAGGCTAATTCTGTAGAGTGCAGCAGTTCTCAAATGTGGGGGACTCAGGACCCTTGGTTCTGTTAAAAACTGTCGCTGACCCCCCACAGAGGTTGCCTATGTTGGTTATAACTGTTGATATACATCATACCAGTTATTAAAACTGATAAATTTTAAATTTGTATTAATGCAGTTAAAATAACAATGATAAGCCCATTCTAATTCAACAAAAATAAGAAATTTTTACTAAAAATACCTACATTTGGGGTGCCTGGGTGGCTCAGTTGGTTAAGTGTCTAACTTTGGCTCAGGCCATGATCCCAGGGTCCTGGGATTGAGCCCTGCATTGGGTTCTCTGCTCAGCAGGGAGTCTGTTTCTCTCTCCCTCTGCCTGTGGTTCCCCTTGCTTGTGTGCACTCTCTCTCTGTCAAATAAATAAATAAAATCTTTAAAAAATAAAAATAAATAAAAATAACTACATTTTCCCAAATGAAAATTATAGTGAGAAGAGTAACATTTTACATGTTTTTGAAATCTCTTTAACATCTACCTAATAGGGCATAACAGGATTCTCATATCTGCCTCTGCATTCACTTTGTTACAGTATCCCGTCATATAGCCTCTGGAAAATTCTACCTACGCTTGTGAAGAAATGATTGAGTAGGGTCATGTTTGTATAAAAATTGTACTGAATTCACAGATTCCTTGAAAGATCACGGGGATCCTCACAAGGGACCCTAGAACACAATTTGAGGACCACTGCTTTAGAGCAATTTTGCCCAACCTGTACTCTGGAGACTAATATTTGCTATGTGAAAGGAAGTTGGAAAAACACATGCATTTAAATAAAGTAAACAGATTCTTTTATTCTGTGATCCTCTCTAAGCCTCTCGGATGTTAATATTTATTTTAAATTTCTAGGGGAAGAACTTAGTCTGCAGAATTCTCTAATTACAGATCATGGAACTACCCCTCCCCCCCACTGCCCGCTTCTACTTTTACTTTTCTTAGAACATTTAGTAGAACTGGTTTTTAGAAAACTGTATTTGTAGGTGGATGCTTTGTAGATAATTTGGAAAACAGTATTGAGTACTGGTGTTTTCCTGGGGGAATAACAAATAATTAATATTTTTCAAGAAGGGAGAAGTTCTGGAGTTGACTGGAAGAAATTGTGTTCTGTCGATGATCAGGATTTCTGAATATTTGGGGTAGATTGAGTACCCCACAGAACCATTAGATTCCTGATCATAAAGCTGTCACCCAAGGATAAAGCTCTGTGGGTCTTCAAAGATCCAGGCCAGAAGTTAGAGGCATATTTGCTCAGGATAAACACGGTGCATGAAAAAAAAAAGAAAGAAAGAAAGAAAGAAAGAAAATAAAAAAAAGAAAAGAAAGGAACAGAAAAGAAAAAAGAGCTCTATATCTTATTAAGTGACCACACCTAATAAAGTGGAACAGATACCAACCTGGAAGGATTTCCAGTTTGAACTGAGAGCTTTATCACTAGCATTTGTCCTGGCATTGTTCTATACTTTAAGAAGTGTGTGGAATGAGTTACTGCCTACTTCCCTGCTGTGCCTGGAATTGCACCACGCCTCCTATGGAGATTAAAACCCTAAGTAACTTGATGACATGTTTTTCATCAGATATTGGCATCTAAAAATTAAATTGAAAATTTAGAGGAAAATAGCTATTTTTAAATAAATATATATATTTATTTATTTAGAGACAGTGTGTACATGTGAACTGGGGGAGAGGTGGTACTTGATCTCAGGACACTGAGAGCATGACCTGAGCTGAAAATGAGTCAGATGCTTAACAGACTGAGCTACCCAAGCACCCTGAAAATATCTATTTTAGAGGCAATTTCTTTCTCACTTTAATTTTCATTAAAAATATCATTCATATTTACTATTTTTTCCCCCAGGGATGCAGTGGTAAATAACATTAAAAATAATTCTATCCTTTAAAGAGCTTAGAATTTCCTCCTTTGAGGACAGGTTTTTCCATAAATTTCAAGTTACTCCAAATTAGGATGTATTTATCAGTGATAGTGTTTCTCTGTTTCATGGATAAGACCAAATAAGACACCAAGAAGAAATGAGTTTATGCATGTGAATAATTTTACAGCCCCACAGATTATTACCAAAGAGACCTTAATGGTAAATGCTTCCCAAAAAGTGAAAGATATCGCCCAGTGGCTTACAGAACCCAAGACTTCTGACTTCATTTCGGCATTCTTAATTATCAGTTCTCAAAAAGGTTTATAGTATCACTCTTCCAGGACACAGTAAGAAGTTGCCTGTGTCATTAAAGCACTGAATTGGTTATCCTGTCACTACAGAGTAATTAAGATCACAGGCTTTGGAGTCATTGGGTCCTGGGTTCAGATCATCGCCCCTGTCTACGAGGGACATGATCTTGGACAAAATGATAAATTTTTAGGAGCCTCAGTATTCCCACCGTTAAAATAGAGAGATGCATGTTGATTCTTTCTGGCACCTGGGAATTAATAATGGCATGAATTAGCTGTTTTCCCCATTTATGTTTAATTCTTGAAGGTCTTTTATTTTCATGTCAACTCTCAGTTGTAAAGGAAAACTGTATTCTCATGATACTGCCTGTCCAGTCTGGAAAAGATTTGGGTTCAAACTCCAGTTATGTTATTTTACCAGATATTATTTTATATTACATATTATTTTACCAGAACTTACTGGACCTTTCTGACTCTCAGTTCCCTCATCCATAAAATCTGAATAACAATTATTCTTGCTGTTAGTGTTGTTATGAGGAATAAAGGAGCAGTCCTAGGTCTTGCAAAGCTCTCAATATGTGTTATCTATTATTCATTATTATTATTATTTGAAAAATTTTAAAAGTATGTGAGAGAGATCTAAATATGTTGTGTAAGGAGATATATAATTTTTTCCCTTTTTAAATGAATTTCCCTCACACATCACCATGACTCTGAAGCATCTTCTTCCCATTAGCCTCAAACTCCTTCTCAGACTAAGCCCCACATTGCTTTTTTTCTCCTAATATCTGCTCCCTTTCCTCCATTTCTAAATGTGTCTCAACCTCAGCAAAGAATGCTGTTTCTTGAAGAGGCATGGTGACAGGTGGGGAAGGGGGTGAAAGCGGACCTGGAAAGTACTCGATCCTCTTTGGCAACTGGAGGCAACACATCAACGTTCAATTTTTTGTGCAGTCACATCTAGCTTAGCCTCTTAACACATCTACGAAGTATGTATTATTACTATTTTTTTTTTTGTTGATAAAGAATTCAAAGTTCCTCCAAAACCTTTTGTCTA
>NW_027555138.1:0-22500 GCF_964656455.1 Halichoerus grypus | reverse complement strand
AGCGCCCTTGTCCGGAGCCGGAACCGGTGCAGCCTGGGTGGGTCGGAAGGCGCGTGCGTGAGGAGCACGTCCCCTAGCCGTGTGCAGATGTCCCCACCCTAGGGGCGGTAGGAGAAAGATCCCCAGAGGCCCCTCTTTGGCTAACGGCGCGCCCTGAGGCGGGAAGCGCTACTCTCCCAGGTGGATCGGGACCAGGCCGTGCACCAGAAAGGCAGGCGCTGCGTCCCAGGCACCCTGCGACCCCCTATTCGTCACACCCAGACTCACTGATTCACTGCACTGCCGTTTTTCGGGTGCCGCCCGCCCGACCGCTCGTGGCTTTTCTAGTGCCCAAAAGAGGTCGACCAGAGAGGTCCAGCCACTGGTGGGGAGGGTTTGGGAGGAATCGGGATGGGTGCTGCGAGGTTGGGGGGGGGGGGGGGAGAATGGGGCGGGCGGGGAAGAAGCTGGAGAAAGGCCCAGCGGCGAGGCGGGGCGAGGCGGGGCGAGGCGGGGCGAGGGGGGAAGGGTGGGAGGCGGGGTGTGGCTAGAGCGTGGGTTTCGGGAGGCAGTCCAGAGGCGGATGGAAGTAGGATGGAAATGATCCTCAATGATTTTTGAGGATCATTTCGGAGATGGGAACCTCTGTTCTTCCCTAAGCGCCTTCGACATCATCAATTCAACAAACTTAAAACCTTGAGATTCTCCATAGAGCTAGATCCAGAGAATGAGATCGATGGACCCACGGACGGAAATCAAGTTTCTCTTTCCCTGAAATGACCTAGGACACTCCTCTTCTAGTCAGCTCCTGTCCTGCTCCCCCACCCCCAACAACCTCTCATCGGACCTTCCCCTTTTGTCACCAGAAAGCTTTTCCACTCCTCCGCCTGGCCTGCGTTTGCTTGGCGTCTCTGCCAGACCCAGGCGGTGGTGGCCGACCGCAGACTCTCTTGCCCTCAAGAAAGGATTCCCGTTCTCGTGTGGGTGATCTTTTGTTTATCTCCACAGAGGTGATTAGTTTGGGGAACAAATAAAAGCACTCAGAATAAAAACCATGCCCAGTATCATGCACGCCCTCCTCCCCCTTCCCCTCCCCCCTCCCCCTTCCCCCCTTCCCCCCTTCCCCCCTTCCCCTCCTCCCCCCCTTTGATGTCTACATGAACCGACAGACTGCATGCATGGCATGCATAGATGGATGGATGGATGGATGGATGGATGGATGGATGGATCGATCGGTCGATGGATCGATGGATCGAACGGTGAAGAGAGCCAGGGTGAGGGTCCCGTCCATCCCTCCCTCCCTCCCTCCTTCCCTCCCTCCTTCCCTATGTCCATTACATTGTTTCGTCACAGATTTTCGAAGTGGAGATACAATTCGCATGCCATATTTCGCATACTCTTAAACGTGTGCCATTTGGTGGCCTTCTTTTTTTTTTTTAAGGTGGCTCACAAAGCTGCACAACCCTCACTGCAATTTCCAGAACATTTCCATCACCGCCAAAAGAAATAAACACCTCTACTACCCCTCCCCCCTTCCTGTCCGCGCCTCGCCCCCACCCACCGTCACGCTCACCCTCACCCTCACCCTCACCCTGGCTCTCTTCACTGTTCTCCCCCAACAGCCTCCGATCTGCTTGCTCGCTCCCTCCCTTTAGGATGGGGCTATTTCGGCTGGCTTTTTCTTTTGTTGTTGTTGTTGTTGTTGTTGTTGTTGTTGTTGTTGTTGTTGTTCTTCTTGGGTGGTTTTTTTTTTTTTTTTAATTTTATTTATTTATTTGACAGAGAGAGACACAGCGAGAGAGGGGACACAAGCAGGGGGAGTGGGAGAGGGAGAAGCAGGCTTCCCGCGGAGCAGGGAGCCCGATGCGGGGCTCGATCCCAGGACCCCGGGATCATGACCTGAGCCGAAGGCGGACGCTTAACGACTGAGCCACCTAGGCGCCCTCGGCTGGCTTTTTCATACCCGTGGAACCCCGAGGCATTATGTCACCCTGGCTGTCGGGTTCCTTTTACTTAGTGTCATGTTTTTGGGGCTCACCCATGTGTTTCCATGGATCGGTGCTCTGCTCCTTGGTATGGCGTCCTCGTTTCCCACGAGGAGCCATTAAGATGAGTGGGACGACGGAATGATTTTCCCGTGCTACCGAGTCCCCCGACCCCTTCTCTTAAAACTTTAGGCCGTGGCTACTGGGTATTTACCCTAAAGATACAAATGTAGGGATCCGAAGGGGTATGTGCACCCCGATGTTTACAGCAGCCATGTCCACAATAGCCAAACTGTGGAAAGAGCCAAGATGTCCATCGACAGATGAATGGATAAAGAAGATGTGGTATATATATACAATGGAATATTATGCAGCCATCGAAAGGAATGAGATCTTGCCATGTGCAACGACGTGGATGGAACTGGAGGGTATTATGCTGAGCGAAGTATGTCGAACAGAGAAAGACATGTATCCTATGACCTCACCGATATGAGGAATTCTTAATCTCAGGAAACAAACTGAGGGTTGCTGGAGTGGGGGGTGGGGTGGGAGGGATGGGGTGACTGGGTGATAGACACGGGGGAGGGTATGTGCTCTGGTAAGCGCTGTGAATTGTGCAAGACTGTTGAATCTCAGATCTGGACCTCTGAAACAAATAATGCAATAGATGTTAAGAAAAAAAAAAAAAAAGAAGATAGCAGGAGGGGGAGAATGAACGGGGGGGAATCGGAGGGGGAGACGAACCATGAGAGACGATGGACTCTGAAAAACAAACTGAGGGTTCTAGAGGGGAGGGGGGTGGGAGCATGGGTTAGCCTGGTGATGGGTATTGAGGAGGGCACGTTCTGCATGGAGCACTGGGTGTTATGCACAAACAATGAATCATGGAACACTACATCCAAAACGAATGATGGAATGTATGGGGATTAACATAACAAAAAAAATAAAAGAACAGAACAAAACTTTAGGCGGTGGTAAAATAGTGTCATCTCTGAGGACAGAAGTCCTAGTAGCATCATCAGCAGATGGTGTGGAAAGGTGTGTTGCACGGTCTCATGTTGCCGCTTTTCTTTGGAAAAGGATTCACAGGCTACCCTGTACCCCTCGGGGCCATACAGATCTCATGCTCCCACACTGGTCCTGTGTCTTGGATCGCGTGGCGCCCCCTCCCCCACTGAGAGCTACCGCCGCTTCACCCTCCTAGGCTCACCCAGGAGGGAAATGAACAGCATAGCGCTCTTCCCAACAGGCAGGCCCAAGTCATTGACTGAGAATGTTTCAAAGCCGTTCCCAGATGCTGGCCATTTGGCCGGAAAGGAGGCAGGCTGTGGGGTTGGGGGTAGGATGCTGCCTCTGTCCTTCTGTCGCCGTACAAAGTGTTTTTCATGGAGGTCTGGTTGGCATAGACATCCTGCCCGGGGCCCAGGCGTTTTTCGAGCTTTTCGGTATTATTTTTTGCTGTTGTGGAAGGAGTCTCTACGCCCAACGTGGGGCTGGAACTCAGGACTCTTGAGATCAAGAGTCAGCAGCGTGCTGCTGGTAGAGAGCCAGCCAGGCGCCCCTGAGCTTTTTGTAGCCTAGGGAGAGAACAAACAGGTTTCGTGTGTGTCTGTGTGTCTGTGTGCGCCCCAAAACACACACACACACACACACACACACACACACACACACACACGTGTGCAGAAAACCAAACCAACAAAACAAACCAAAACCCTGTATAACCCTGCACCAAATGTTGAGGAAACAACTGCCCACCCTCACAAGAAACACCTGCAGGCTACATGTACAATGCACAGGGAGCCTATACTTGCAAGTGCTTACTTGCATGGGAAACATTTCACGATAACACGAGTCTCAGATGGCCCAAGTGGGGTTATTTTGACATGTCTGAATTGTGTACACAATTAGAGAAAGCCTGCTATGAGACCAGGTGATCAGAAACTAGGAAGCTCTTTGGTTCCCTCAGTGAAGTCCCGACTTTTGGGGAGGAACCAACACTCAGGGAGATGCTCTGGTCTTCATTTGGTTGGTTTGTTGCTGCAGCTTTTGGTATCTTTGCACAAAACCGACCCTGTTTCCATTGGAAATGGAAAACAACTGATGGATGGGATCTGTACTCGGTAATGCTGCCTCGCAGTTGGATTTGTTTTAATAAAAGGGGGAGATTTGAACATTGGGTCTTTCATGTCCTCTCCATTCATGTCCTCTCCACAAATAAGACTGAAACAAAGGCTAAAATTTGTTTGCATCTTGTTTGTGTCTGTGTGTCCGTATGTGTTACACATGTGAGGAATTTCCTCTACCTCCGGCTGCTATTGCTAACATCCATTTGTAAAGGAGCTCTATTTAATGAGTTTTATTTTTATTATTTTATTTAATTCATTTTTTTTAAGATTTTATTTATGTATTTGACAGATAGAGACACAGCGAGAGAGGAAACACCAGCAGGCGGAGTGGGAGAGGGAGAAGCAGGCTTCCCATTGAGCAGGGAGCCCGATGCGGGGGCTCGATCCCAGGACCCTGGGATCATGACCTGAGCCAAAGGCAGACACATAACCACTGAGCCATCCAGGTGCCCCGAGTTTTATTTTTATTAAAGATTCTATTTATTTCTTTGAAAGAAAGCGAGTGAGAGAGCACAGGAGCTGGGGGTGGGGTGGGGGGCATTGGGAGAGGGAGAAGCAGACTCCCCGCGGAGCAGGGAGCCGGATGTGGGGCTCCATCCCAGGACCCCAGGATCATGACGTGAACGCAAGGCAGACACTTAACCGCCTGAGCCACACAGGTGCCCCTATTTAAAGAGTTTAGAGGCAGGTGCTTGTAAAAATCGGGCATGGTAAAACTCAGATAAGAATAAACCCAGAGTTGCTGGAGTGGGGGGTGGGGTGGGAGGGATGGGGTGACTGGGTGATGGACACTGGGGAGGGTATGTGTTCTGGTAAGCGCTGTGAATTGTGCAAGACTGTTGAATCTCAGATCTGGACCTCTGAAACAAATAATGCAATAGATGTTAAGAAAGAAAAAAAGAAGAAGAATGTAGCAGGAGGGGAAGAATGAAGGGGGGGAAATCGGAGGGGGAGACGAACCATGAGAGACGATGGACTCTGAAAAACAAACTGAGGGTTCTAGAGGGGAGGGGGGTGGGTGGATGGGTTAGCCTGGTGATGGGTATTGAGGAGGGCACGTTCTGCATGGAGCACTGGGTGTTATGCACAAACAATGAATCATGGAACACTATATCGAAAACTAATGATGTAACGTATGGGGATTAACATAACAATAAAAAAATTAAAAAAAAAAAAAAAAAAAAAAAGAATAAACCCAGAAGTTTTTCAAGCTCACATGCTCTGGGATGAAATTCCCTACATTCAGACTCTTATGTCACTCCACAATAAAGATGCCTCAAGGGAAGGGACCCGAGGGACGGTCCAGAGATAGACAAAAATTTAACACACCTGACCTGACTCCCACTTCCCAACAGTCAAAATAATGAAGAAGAGGAGGAAGACAGGCCGATGCTGGAAATCTGAAACCCACTCCTCCTCCTCCCCAAGTACAGGCACCAGAACCGATGCCCAACCCACTGGCTTCCGGAGGGCTGAAAAGCCACCACAGACAAAGCCTATTTAGCAGAACGAGATGAAGAAAGGGGCGGGGGCGGAGGCGGAGGCGGAAAAGGAAAAAAAGAAAAGGTTCGTCCCAAACTGTAAATGTAAATCTGCCCTGGGCCTTGCCAATGGCCCCCTTGCCGCCTCCCCTGCCCCGTTTCTGCACCACTGGTGTGTGTGCCTGGAGCGCTCTACTCCCCTGCCGCCGTCTCAGCCGCCCTTTCCCCCCTCCCCGCCCCCCCCTCAGTGCCATGGGCTCCCCCTTCTCCTCCTCCTCCTCCCCCCCACCCCCTTATCAAGGAGCAAAAAACACCCCAAGCCCTTGGGCCACCTCCTTAGGAGGTTTAAATTGGAGCACCTCCCAAACTAGCAGGAAGGGGCCCGAGGGCTCCCCTGGTCTTAGACCGCCCGCTTCAGACTTTCCCCACAGGAGCCTGATAGGGGGGAAACAATCGATTGACTTTTTAGTGGACGCAGGTGCAACTTCTTTGGCGTTAAAGCCAATTTCAAGGTTGTTGATTTATTTTATTTTATTTTATTTATTTATTTATTTTTAAGATTTTATTATTTATTTGAGAGAGAGAGAATGAGAGACAGAGAGCATGAGAGGGAAGAGGATCAGAGGGAGAAGCAGACCCCCCACTGAGCAGGGAGCCCGATGCGGGACTCGATCCCGGGACTCCAGGATTATGACCTGAGCCGAAGGCAGTCGCTTAACCAACTGAGCCACCCAGGCGCCCCTGTTGGTTTATTTTAAAAAGACGTGGTTTTGGAGTTATCAGTGTCACACATAATACAAATAATCAGCTTTGCTTTGCTTTGCTTTTTTCTTTTCTTTTCTCTTTTCTTTTCTTCTCTTTTCTTTTCTTTTCTTTTCTTTCTTTCTTTCTTTCTTTCTCTCTCTCTTTCTTTCTTTCCTTCTCTCTCTCTCTCTCTCTCTCTCTCTCTCTCTCTCTCTCTCTCTCTCTCTTTCTGTCATAAAAGCACTTGGATTCGGTTCTCCCTGCGTTACAAGCCGTTGGGTGGGCAGTGGAATGTGCCACGCTCCCGTCACAACAGTGAGCCTGTCTTTGTGGTTATCAAAATATACCTCTCCATCACCTTTATAAAAACAAACAAACAAACCACTTTTGGGTGCCTGGGTGGCTCAGTCGTTCAGCGTCTGCCTTCGGCTCAGGTCATGATCCCAGGGTCCTGGAATCGAGCCCCACATCGGGCTCCCTGTTCATTGGGGAACCTTCTTCTCCCTCTGTCCCTTCCCCTGCTTGTGTTCCCTCTCTCGCTGTGTCTCTCTCTGTCAAATAAATAAAATCTTAAAAAAATAAATAAAAATAAAATTTATGAAATATATTCATACGTTTGCCAATCTAAAGAATTCTGGTGTAATAGAGAGTGCGCCACTGGTTACTACTAACGTTTCACCAGAGACTGAGATTTCTAAGAATTAAAATTCTGCCACATGGAATTGGGACTGCTACAAAATGATAACAAAAACAACTCCGTGTGTGAGAAGGTAGGAGACGTGTAAAAGAGGTACAAGAAATGAGAAAACATTTTTTTGTTGAGGGAAAAGAAAGTAATGCTGTACTGAAATGGGACTGGATATCTAAAGAAAGAAAACTTTAAGACCGAGTCTGAATGAAAAAGGAAATTGTGGAAGGGGTTTGTGAAGGAGAATTTTTGAAAAGGAATTTTATGCATGGTCAGGACTGACTAAGATTGGGAGAAGGCAGTTTGAAAAGCACACTGGTATAAGATTGAGATTTGGGTTTTCTATGTTAAAATGACAAGGTTTTCTTGGATTGTTAGTGTACTCTTTTTTTTTCTTTTTTAAGATTGTATTTATTTATTTGACAGAGAGAGACACAGCGAGAGAGGGAACACAAGCAGGGGGAGTGGCAGAGGGAGAAGCAGGCTTCCCGCTGAGCAGGGAGCCCGATGCAGGGCTCGATCCCAAGACCCTGGGATCATGACCTGAGCCAAAGGCAGACGCTTAACGACTGAGCCACCCAGGCGCCCCTGTTAGTGTACTTTTGATAAGAAATTGTAGACAAGGGGAACCCGGGTGGCGCAGTCGGTTAAGCGGCTTTGGTCGGTTGTGATCCCAGGGTCCTGGGATCGAGCCCCAGAGACCTACATCGGGCTCCCTGCTCAGCGGGGAGTCTGCTTCTCCCTCTGCCCCTCTCCTGGTGCTGCTTGTGCTTGCTCCCTGCCCCCACCACCCTCCATGTCAAATAAATTGATAAAATCTGAAAGAAAGGGAGAGAGAGAGAGAGAGAGAGAGAGAGAGAGAGAGGGAGGGAGGGAGGGAGGGAGGGAGGGAGGGAAGGAAGGAAGGAAGGAAGGAAGGAAGGAAGGAAGGAAGGAAGGAAGGAAGGAATTTTAAAAAAGAAGAAAAAATTTTCTTCACCTGCCCAGGAAAACAAGGTTTCTATATTCATTTTTATCAGGTCTTTAATTATGTAAGAAAACGAAAACTTCTCAATATTAAAGGAGCTCAATTTTGCTAACTGTATAACCTTCTGTAGAATCTCCTGTGGGCACCTTGGTGAAACAGATAATAAAGTTTTAAGTTTTGTAATGATCTGTGACCCTATGTAGGCACGTGCCTTGAAACCTTCTGAGATGTTTCTTGGTTGGTCGGTCGGTCGGTCGGTCGGTCGGTCGGTCGGTCGGTCGGTTGGTTTGGCCGGCTGGCTGGCTGGCTGGCTGGCTGGCCGGCTGTTCATTCCTTCCTTCATTCATTTTCAACAGATGCTGAGAAAATCAAATCCTAAATAGAGTCTCTTGACTAATTAATCTAGTCTATTTGGTATGTTAAGTTACATGGGAAGCACTGTCAAACAAATAGTGATAAGCCTTCTTAGATTACATTATGTGCGTAAATGCTGCAACTGTTCCAAAAATTATATGAAATTCCCAAATATTTTTTTTTTTTAAGAATTTATTTATTTGAGAGAGAGAGAGCGAGAGAGAGAGAGAGCGAGCAAGAGAGCACCAGCACGGGGAGGGGCAGAGGGAGAGGGAGAAGCAGTTTCCCTGCTGACACAGGGCTCAAAATCCCAGGACCCTGGGGATCATGACCTGGACCAAAGGCAGCTGCCTAACCGACTGAGCCAACCCAGGTGCCCATAAAGTTTTTGTTTATTTGTTTTAGATTTTATTTATGTATTTGACAGAGAGAGACACAGCGAGAGAGGGAACAGAAGCAGGGGGAGTGGGAGAGGGAGAAGCAGGCTTTCTGCGGAGCAGGGAGCCTGATGCGGGGCTCGATCCTAGGACCCTGGGATCATGACCTGAGCCGAAGGCAGACGGACGCTTGACAACTGAGCCACCCAGGCGCTCCTCTGAGATTTTATTTTTTAAATAATCTCTACACTGAACGTGGGGCTCGAACTCACAACCCTGAGATCAAGAGTCGTGCTCTCTACCGACTGAGCCAGCCAGGTGCCCCTGGAATGTCATCTCGAAGAGACACATGCGTAGACTCAGATATAATGAGACTGCTTTAAGAAAGTCAGATTGACTTTATGGAGCCAATAAAGCCCCTTGGAAATGTTGGCCTGATAACCTTGCTTACAGAGGTCCCCTCAACCTTACCAGGTGAGTGAAGAGTGCCACCTCCTGGCAGATGCCGGAACTTCAGGAAATTTGGAGGGCCTCAAAGAAGAGAGGAATTCACCCAAATCTACAAGTCTTGCAGGCGAATCTGATGGCAAATATTTGGCTTGGTTCTCGGCTTTAAAAAGGCAGTTAAAGGATCAATCTAAAATTCCTTATAAAAAGCTCCATCAAAGCAGATTTAAAAGAAGGAAAGGAAAAAGAAAAGAGAAAAAAGACCCCATATATGGTCAACTGCTATTCTTGCTGTCCCTACGTAGATGATTGGGCCAAGTTTGTTAAAACTGGACTTGTTTTACAAACAAATTAATCTTCATTTGGCTATCTTTGACAGGAATGAAGGTGACTTTAGAGAGAAAGATTATATTTCAATGACACACTTTTGTGAGTGTTAGAGTAATTATCTTTGAACGTTTGTTGTTTGCCTATAAAACTGGACTGGATCCTGGATCCTTCTGGTTTCCTTGAGTATCTGACTGTGACTCTTCAAACTAAGGTTTCCAACATTCTCCCATTCTCTTATCTTACAATCATTAAGAACTAAAACTGTCCTTTTTCCTGAAGTCTGGCAAATGAAAGCTGGACAACTTGAAATAAATTTCAGGGAAATGACCACAATAACTCATATATAGACAATCTTTGTGCCTGTTGCTCTATGAGTCACTCAAAATGAGACATTTGAACTATACACCGGAAAAATCCGTCAGATTGCCCCTGCCCACTCCCACTCTATTGGAGGATGCTTCAAGCCTGACATCTAGAGACCTTCTCACTGGCAGCACTCTGGACTTAGACGCCAGGTGTATCCCTTAGTTCCAACCATGAACCAGTGTTTTCCTTTTGTTTCCATAGAAATGCCTCTTATTAACTACGAGATCACTTGCTGAATGAGGCAGAGTCTATGATCCTTAATTCCACCTTGCTGCACCTGTATTAACTCCTCTTTGGAAAATAAGAACCCATATAAATAGGGGCACCTGGCTGGCTCAGCTGGTAGAACATGCGACTCTAGATCTCGGGGTTGTGAGTTCGAGCCCCACATTGGGTGTAGAGATTACTTAATAGAAATCTTAAAAGAAAAAAAAAGAAAGAAAAAAGAACCCATGTAAATAAAATCAAACACTAAGCTACTTGGCTACCAGAAGCCCTTCACCACCACTACCTCCCCCCCCCCCCCAGGGGAGGGGCTCAGACTAATTTACTGATCTGTATTCTTGGATACCCACCGATATCAGATCAATTTGAGAGAGAATGAGAGAATTGGGTTTGACTCTACTGTTACTATTCCTTAGACTACACTTGGGGATAAAATCAATGGTGTCATGTAGTACCAAACCATGTAGAAAAATAACCAAGTTCTCAGATAAGGAACTATCTCTGAGACCCCCTCCCTTAGCACAAGGGACCAAAAGTTGCGACCTGCACTGTCTCAGATCCTTCCATTCCAAAGCCTCCACTGCACCTTAATTCAGCTTGAAGCAGTTAAATAAAGAAGGCAGACCTCTGCCCATGTTTCATAGAAATGGAATGCAGGATGGACAAGGGGAAATTTTAACAGGGAAAAATGTAGCATGTCTGACTCCCTGTTATTTTTATTCCCTTTTAACCTGTAGGTTGAAAACTTCTGTTTAGCCCTGAACATAGCCATGTTACAGCTAAGATTTACAGAAACTGTTGTTTGCCCAAAACCTACCTCCCCTGAGGAGATGGAAGAATAGCCACAGCCATCATCATCCCAATTCCCTAAGACTGAGGAATGACCATAACTTGGTGGTGGGTGGTGGTGGTGGGGGGGGGGGGGGGGGGATTGAAACCGTGCCCCATAAGGTTAATGAGGTTGATGCTAGCAGAAAGCTTAAAGCTTGTTTTTCAGGGAACTGTTTCCCCCTAATCAGCTATTGTGTCTTTTCAGGCCCTGCTACCAAATACTGGCTGTCTCTGCAGAAGTCTGGACTCAAGGTCAACTGATAATGGCTGCAGCCTATGAACAAGCAAGGTCCTGATTCCTTACCTGAGAAAAGGAGCCTAAGACCCCATCCAGGTTGTACCAGCTCTCAGAGCATGCCCACAGCCTCTTCTCCTTGTCCTCAGATAACCTCCTGACATCAGGGACTCAGTTTTGCCTCATTCACATGTCAGGTCTCCACCCCGAAGTAAACATGGGAATCTACGGTACATATGTTTCCTGAATATACGTGCTCCATCTTTCGCCATGAATAATCATAAATGTCCCTGCCCTTTTCCTTTTTGAAGTTTGATTGTTTGTTTTTATTTATTTATTTCAGAGAGAGAGAGAGAGAGAGAGAGAGACAGAGAGACAGAGAGAGAGACACACACAGAGAGACAGAGAGAGAAACAGAGAGAGAGAGAGAGAGAGAGAGAGAGACAGAGAGCTTGTGCGCATGGGTGGGTGGAGGGGCAGAGGGAGAGGGAGAAGACTCCCCATTGAGCAGGGAGCCCCAGAGGGGTGGGGCTCGATCCCAGTACCCTGAGATCATGACCTGAGCTGAAGGCAGATGCTAAACCGGCAGCCACCCAGGCGCCCCTCCATTCCATTTTTTTTTTTTTAAAGAGATAAACATTACATACTTTATTTTTAAAAATTCATTCATTCATTCATTCATTCATTCATTCATTTTTCATCATCTGTGGTCCCAGTGTAGGGCTTGAACTCAGGACCCTGACTGAGATCAAGAGTCATGTGCTGTTCTGACTGAGCCACCCAGGTGCTCCCCTTCTGTTCCATATTTTAAACAACCCTGGGATCACGGCTCAGAGTCACAATTGGCCCAATGAGACTCACATTCACCCCTCTGTGCAGAGGTGCCATCTGTGGGGCTGGTTCCTGTTTGTCCATCTTCCTTCCTCCTCTTACTGGACAGGAAGGTGGTGTGCGAAAACAGCCAGTGACTATGTGGAATGAGACCGAGGATTTCCCTTGGGAAGCAGTTGGGAGAGGGAGGACAGGTCGATGGATAATCAATAAACTTTTTTTTTTTTTTAAGATTGTATTTATTTATTTGACACAGAGAGACACAGCGAGAGAGGGAACACAAGCAGGGGGAGTGGGAGAGGGAGAAGCGGGCTTCCCGTGGAGCAGGGAGCCAGATGCGAGGCCCGATCCCAGGACCCTGGGATCATGACCTGAGCCGAAGGCACATGCTTAACGACTGAGCCACCCAGGCGCCCCAACAATCAATAAACTGTTAATGTTGCTTTAGAGGAGTGTGCTTGCTGGGCCCATAACTCGGTGGATGAGTTAGAACAGTCCCTGTCAGGCCTCCCTTAGCCCTTAGCCCTTAGCCCTTATCACTCCATGCTTGTGTTTGGCCTCTGACCGCTAAGATACCACCATCATGTGTTCAAGGTCCTCCTCAGACTCAGCCAGCCACACCATGCCACACCCTCCTACCTGCACACCCACCCCTGGAAGGCATTATAGTAAGACATCATCCCCCACATTCATGATTCCCAAAGGGTTTACTGGAGTTTCCTGGGTTAGGAAAAGGAGGGGACTCTTTTTGCCCCCAGATGAGGTGAGCTCTTCAGACACCCTCTTTCCCCTTCCCCTCCTCCCTCCCTCCCTTTCCTTCCTCCCTCCCTCCCTCCCTCCCTCCCTCCCTTCCTTATCTCTCTCCGAAATTTGCAAGCTGCAGCCTAAGGGTTAGGGGGAGTTGAGGAAAGCCATTGAATGGAGGGAAGCTCCAGGCTCTGACTTTAACAGAAAGCTTTCTGCATTTGAATGAAGCGATTGAATGAGGCCCATTAGAATGGATCACCCTGAACGTCCCATCAGCCGCCCCAGCCCCACCCCATCCTCCCCCCCCAACTGAAGTTCTCTGGTCGAATTGGAACAGTGGGGGGGGGGGGGGGCTGTCCATCCTAAGTTGGCAACTAGGCCCCTGGCCCATAGGGAAAAAAATCACGCACGGGTACAGATGAGTTGGTAGCTCAGGCAAAGTGGTCAAAGTGTTGGCAAGGTTTCTGTGGATGAGGGGAGATTTGTTCTGGGACCACCCTCCCATATACATCTCTGGCTGAGAAGTGGGCAGGGGAGCCCTGTGGGGGTGGGGGGGGCGGGACCCACATCTGGAGCTCGGCGTGGACTATAGCCGCTGCCTGCCCGGGTGTGTGTGCCTGTGTGTGTGTGTGTGTGGGGGGGCGCTGAGGGCTAAGGGCTGAGGGTGGTGGGGTCTGCTCACGCTGACTCCTGCAACTCAATTCATTCTGGGAACCTTCTGTTGTTTCTGCTGAGGTGCCAGGTGCTGTGATGACCAAAGCTAAACTCCTCTCTTTGCCTAGTTCTTAAAAGGCCTGATTCTAAATGGGCAGAAGACATGAACAGACATTTTTTCAAAGAAGACATCCAAATGGCCAACAGACACATGAAAAAGTGTTCAATATCGCTCGGCATCAGGGAAATCCAAATCAAAACCTCAATGAGATACCACCTCACACCAGTCAGAATGGCTAAAATTAACAAGTCAGGAAATGACAGATGTTGGCGGGGATGTGGAGAAAGGGGAACCCTCCTACACTGTTGGTGGGAATGCAAGCTGGTGCAGCCACTCTGGAAAACAGTATGGAGGTTCCTCAAAAAGTTGAAAACAGAGCTACCATATGATCCAGCAATTGCACTACTGGGTATTTACCCCAAAGATACAAAAGTAGGGACCCGAAAGGCTACGTGCACCCCGATGTTTATAGCAGCAATGTCCACAATAGCCAAACTGTGGAAAGAGCCAAGATGTCCATCAACAGATGAATGGATAAAGAAGATGTGGTATATATATACAATGGAATATTATGCAGCCATCAAAAGGAATGAGATCTTGCCATTTGCAACGACGTGGATGGAACTGGAGGGTATTATGCTGAGCGAAATAAGTCAAACAGAGAAAGACATGTATCCTATGACCTCACTGATATGAGGAATTCTTAATCTCAGGAAACAAACTGAGGGTTGCTGGAGTGGGGGGTGGGGTGGGAGGGATGGGGTGACTGGGTGATGGACACTGGGGAGGGTATGTGCTATGGTGAGCGCTGTGAATTGTGCAAGACTGTTGAATCTCAGATCTGGACCTCTGAAACAAATAATGCAATATATGTTAAGAAAGAAAAAAAGAAGAAGAATGTAGCAGGAGGGGAAGAATGAAGGGGGGGAAATCAGAGGGGGAGAAGAACCATGAGAGACGATGGACTCTGAAAAACAAACTGAGGGTTCTAGAGGGGAGGGGGGTGGGAGGATGGGTTAGCCTGGTGATGGGTATTGAGGAGGGCACGTTCTGCATGGAGCACTGGGTGTTATGCACAAACAATGAATCATGGAACACTATATCGAAAACTAATGATGTAATGTATGGGGATTAACATAACAATAAAAAAATAAAAAATAAAAGGCCTGATTCTCCTGTTATCTTGTTAAATGGACTGACCCCTGCACCCTCCCATCCTGCCAGACCCCTTGTGCAAATACTTCCACTTGAAGAGTTCTTTCTCTGAATCCAGAAAATAAACAAACAACACCCACCACCCACACCCACCCCATTGCCACAAATACCTAGCAAAGACAAAGCTAGCTGGTCTCCTTCTGCCTCAAGGCACTTTAGAGAGTCACTCTCTTACACACACCTTAGGCTCCATTACAGGCTGCTGTCTCCCTTTCTCTGGCACAATTCCATCCCTGGAGGAGCCCCATATCGCATCTGCAGCCGTGAGCTGGAGACAGTATGCTCAAGTAACCGGGTGGTAGCACCGTAACTTTGAAATGACCTACACCCCAAGTCATCCATAAACACGGTCCCTGGAAATCTTTGACATTCACGTGCCTCTGATGAAATCCTTGCTTTGGAAACTCCAGCACCCATAGCCAATCTTGTCCATGTTCTGCTAACCTTTGCTCGCCCTCTGTTCGCCTGATATTTTGCCTGATTGTTTACACAGAAATTAGATCCCATCCGGCAAGAGCTGAATCCGAGTCCTCTGCTCACCCCACGACGGAAAAGAATATGCACAGGCCTGCATCCCTCTTCTCCTTCTCCACCATGTCAGAAGAAAAGGTGGCCCTCCCTCCTCCCATCAAAACCCAAACCCGAGATAAGACTTAGATATAAAGGAAACCAGCATACTGTTTTGAACTATAGACACTTGTAAAAACTAGCAGCAGCAGCAAGCAAGGAAACACACAAACCACCACCCCACCACAGGTGCAAGGAGGGTGCGCTGACTCACTGAATCTCCCCCTTTTCTCCCCAGAAGCATCCCCCACCCATCCCCCCGGAAGATGTCCTCCCTATGCCAGAAGGGGAGTGAGTGACGTTCTTTTCTTCCTTTTTTTGTTTTTAATTATTCTTTTTAAAAGACTTGTATTTATTTGAGAGAAGGGGTGGGGGGAGGGAGGGAGGGGGAGAGAGAGAGAGAGAGAGAGAGAGAGAGAGAGAGAGAGAGAGGGAGAGAGAGAGAGAGAGGAAAGCAGACTCTCCGTGGAGCAGGGAGCCCGACGTGGGGCTGGATCCCGGGACCCTGAGCTCGGGGCCTGAGCCGAAGGCAGGCAGACGGTTCACGGATTGAGCCAGCCAGGCGCCCCAGCTTTCTTGTTTCTTTGTCTGCCTGCTTGCCTGCGTGTGGGGTCTGTGGATGTCTGATGCCTGTCCTGTGATTTCGTGGGGAGGTGGGCCATCTTTCCTCCTTCGAATGGCCTTTGCGCATTTGTCAAACTTCTGTCGGGCTTGGGCCTATCTGTTTGGGTATCTGTTCCGTTCCATCCGTCGACGTGTCTCTTTTGTCTGCCAACATCACAGGGTCTCTATCGCCTGTATACATAAGCATTAAACGGGGCTGGCCGGGGGTGGGGGGGGAGGGGGGGAGACGACGACTTTATTTCCTGAGTTTTGTTTTGTTTTCTTCGAAATCACCACAGCGATTCTAATTCCTTTTGCCTGTCTGCTTGTTTATGTAATCTGTACACCCATCCAGTGCGGTGCTGGAACTCACGACCCCCGCAGATCAAGAGTCGCGGTCACGTGGGCCTCCTCCGACCGAGCCAGCCAGGTGCCCTGAAGTACGTGTACTTGAAAAACCGATGTGACCATGAGAGACAATGGACTCTGAAAAACAAACTGAGGGTTCTAGAGGGGAGGGGGTTGGGAGGATGGGTTAGCCTGGTGATGGGTATTGAGGAGGGCACGTTCTGCATGGAGCACTGGGTGTTATGCACAAACAATGAATCATGGAACACTATATCGAAAACTAATGATGTAATGTAGGGGGATTAACATAACAATAAAAAAAAATAAAAAAAAAAACCGATGTGAAGCCTGCACCCGTGACCTTTTTTTTTTTTTTTTATTAGATGCACCCGTGAAGTGTTTACTGCGAAACCTTTTGATCGTCGCACTCTTGAGTTGAGGCCGTACCAGTAAAGAACGTAGTTTAGCCAACTGAGGAAGAGATCAGCTTTAAAGGAAAACCTTCTTTTCACGTTTGTGATGTCTGGTCCATTCTCTCAACTCGATCGATGTCCAGCCTTCAGAGCCACATTATTTGCTTGGTTTCTCTCTCGTCTGTGCTTCCTCGTGTACTTTCCTAATGCTCAGGATTTATGGTTTACGGAGAACAGTTTTCAGCCTGGTGTGTGTGTGTGGGGAGGGGGGGTGCGGGGGGAATGTTGTGAAGTGGGATCAGGGATTCACGCGGGTAAGGAGGAGGCAAGGAGAAAGGCTTGGTTGGGAAGGAAACCATTAAAGGTCCATGTTGAAATGGTGAAGTTTATTTTATTTATTTATTTATTTTTTTTTTTTCCAGATTTTATTTATTTATTTGACAGAGAGAGACAGCGAGAGAGAGAGAGAGAGAGAGAGAGAGAGAGAGAGAGAGAGAGAACACGGGCAGGGGGAGTGGGAGAGGGAGAAGCAGGCCTCCCGCGGAGCAGGGAGCCCGACGTGGGGCTCGATCCCGGGACCCTGGGCTCGTGTGACCTGAGCCGAAGGCGGGCGCTTAACGACTGAGCCACCCCCCAGGCGCCCCGAAATGGTGAAGTTTTTTTTTTTTTTTTAATTTTTTTTATTGTTATGTTAATCCCCATACATTACATCATTAGTTTTAGATATAGTGTTCCATGATTCATTGTTTGTGCATAACACCCAGTGCTCCATGCAGAACGTGCCCTCCTCAATACCCATCACCAGGCTAACCCATCCTCCCAACCCCCTCCCCTCTAGAACCCCCAGTTTGTTTTTCAGAGTCCATCGTCTCTCATGGTTCTTCTCCTCCTCCGATTTCCCCCCCTTCATTCTTCCCCTCCTGCTACATTCTTCTTCTTCTTTTTTTCTTTCTTAACATATATTGCATTATTTGTTTCAGAGGTACAGATCTGAGATTCAACAGTCCTGCACAATTCACAGCGCTTACCAGAACACATACCCTCCCCAGTGTCCATCACCCAGTCACCCCATCCCTCCCACCCCACCCCCCACTCCAGCAACCCTCAGTTTGTTTCCTGAGATTAAGAATTCCTCATATCAGTGAGGTCATATGATACATGTCTTTCTCTCTTTGACTTATTTCGCTCAGCATAATACCCTCCAGTTCCATCCACGTCGTTGCAAATGGCAAGATCTTATTCCTTTTGATGGCTGCATAATATTCCATTGCATATATATACCACATCTTCTTTATCCATTCATCTGTTGATGGACATCTTGGCTCTTTCCACAGTTTGGCTATTGTGGACATTGCTGCTATAAACATCGGGGTGCACGTAGCCTTTCGGGTCCCTACTTTTGTATCTTTGGGGTAAATACCCAGTAGTGCAATTGCTGGATCATATGGTAGCTCTATTTTCAACTTTTTGAGGAACCTCCATACTGTTTTCCAGAGTGGCTGCACCAGCTTGCATTCCCACCAACAGTGTAGGAGGGTTCCCCTTTCTCCGCATCCCCGCCAACATCTGTCACCGAAATGGTGAAGTTTAATGTAGTAAGAGTTACCTTTAATCGAAGGAATTCTTGCTGGAGGTTGCTTCTCCCCTCTCCTCCCTGGATAGGGGAGTGAAGTTTTTTCGAGGTCCCTAGTGGACACAGAAAGCGTTCAAGGGCCCATAGCACCTATGGATGGGGCTCTGTTGCCCTCTAGTGTCCTATCCTCTGCTACTGCTGTTCGTGGTTTCCTCTGACGACTTAGTCGTCACAGGTGTCTATCTTTGATGGTTAATGCTGCTCGGTGTCGGTTGTTTGTGTGTTTGTTTTTGAAAGCTTTTTGAGTGATCATCCAGCGTGGTGCTGGAACTCACGACCCCTGCAGATCAAGAGTCGCAGTCGCGTGGGCCTCCTCCGACCGGAGCCAGTCAGGTGCCCTGAAATGCGTTTAGTTGAAAAAGGAAAAAAGAAAAAACAAAAAACGAAGAAACAAAAAACAAAACCCAAACCTTTTTTTTTTTTCTTTTTTTTCCTTTACGGGTCAGAGGAAGTTCTACGCCTTGTTTTTCTTTTACCCTTAATAGCACGGAACAGTTCTTCTTCTTCTTCATCATCATCATCATCATCATCAATATTTAGCTCTTCTAGAGCACCTCCCCCGCCCGCCGCGTACTAGTGTTGGACGGCACGGATGTCCCGGAACTGGATTTATTGAGTGAACGGCTATTTTAACTCCCTTCCTCCCCATTCCGCGCCTCCCCCCGCCCCCGCCCCCGCCCCCGCCCCCGCCCCCGCCCCCGCCCCCGGCCCGCCCCCGCCCCCCGCCCCCGCCCCCGCCCCCGCCCCCGCCCCGTTTGTTGTCCTTGGGCGTTATCGTGGTACGTGCAGAGACGGATTCGGTTTGCAGCTTTCTGGGGGCGGTGTGTGTGTCAATCCCCCCCCCCCCCCTTGCTGTCCTGAGCTTTCTTCGTGTGCTTCAGAGAGACCTCCTCCTCCCCTTAAAATGATAGAAGGTAGAAGGTTCATCGGTGGTGGTTGTCGGAGTACTCGCCTGGTGTCGGTTTTACGGTCCTTGCCCGCCGAAATTTGTCTTAAGTCCTCCCGGAAGCCCGGGCGCCGCAGGTGTGCCACTGTGGGAGGCCCGTGCGGGGAATTTTCCGCTCGTGTCCGCTTCTCCCGGGGCGCGTCCCGTGGCCAGTTGGCCCCCTTTCCGGCGGCAGCGGCCCGGACGCGTTTTCCAAGTCTCCCCTGGGCTGCTGGAGTCGCGCCTGTGCCGGCCGGGAGCTCCCGAGGCCGCCGCCCCGGGGGCCGCCCGCCCTCCGCCCTCCGCCAGCCCCTCCGAAGCGGGCCGGGACGAGATCGGGCGGCCGGGCGGCCGGCTGTGCGCCTTGGCGGGCCCGCGATCCGGATCCGCCTCGTTGTTGTTCGCGCCGGTTGTCTCGCGCCACCTGGCGTCCGCTTTTATATAGCGTCTCCCCGCTGGAGCGTCGGCGATGTCGGCAAGGGATTGTATTTGGCCGCGGTTCCCGAGGCGGAGTTCCAGGAGGCCGGCGACGCTAGCGCGATCGTCCCGCTGTCTCCGGGCCGTCGGCGCGCGCTCCGCTCGCGGGAGATTGAGCCTCCAGGTTTGTAGGGTGGTGGTGGCGCCGCCGCCTCGCTCCCGGAGAGCCGCGTTGGGGGGCCGCCTGGACGGGTCGACCAGCACCCGCCGGTGCCCCCCCCCCTCCGCCCGCGGGGTTGCGGGGGGAAATGGGAGAGGCTGCGTCCGGCGCCCGGGCGCCATCCGGCCCCTGGCTCCCGTCGGTCGTTGGGCCTTCCGTGTCACGCTCGGGCGGTTGGGGACCGGCCTGAGCCTTGCGGGGAAGCCCGTGGATGGCGCGACGGGCCCGGCCGCGGGCACGCGTGGGGTCCCGGTCATCGGACCCGAGATTCTCACTAAGTTTTCCGAGGCCCGCTGCGGAGGTGGGGACCGGACCGGACCGGGTCGGGTCGGGCCGCGAGCGCCCCAGGGGCCCGGCTGCGGTTCCCGTTGAGGTCCGGCCTTCGGGGGGACGCCTCCGCGGTATCGCCCCCTTTCCTCAGTCCCGGCCGGGAGTCAGGGACCGGCATGGGGCGGTCCTGAGGCCCGGGGAGGAGGGCGTCCGCAGGGGCCTCCGTCGAACTTGGTGAGAATTTCTAAGTCCCAACATGGGGACGACAGGCGGACCCGGACCCGGACCCGGACCCGGACCCGGACCCGGACCCGGACCCGGACCTCTCCGGGCCGCTCCCCACTCCCGCCAAGTCCCTACTCGCTGCCGGCTGCCACCACGTTCCCGGGGTCGACCAGATGGCCCTGGGGGCTCCGGGGGGAACCGGGGGTGATGGAATAGTGCTTGGGGGCCCGTGGCCGGGCCACGGTCCCAGGAGATCCCGGTGACCTGTGGCTAGGCCCCGCCGGGCGGCGCCAGCTATTTTCTCACCCGAAATGAGCGCTTTTTGCTGCCAGGTAGGTGCTGGCACGTTGTGTTGTGGTGATCCTCTCCTTAAGAGAGGTGGGCCTCTGGGCGTGTGGCAGGGCTCCGGGCTTGACCGTGATGCCAAGCCCGGCTCTGTCGCCGCTGGCTGGAGCCGTCCGCGTGGGCCTGTGCGGCGGCTCCTGTGCCTCCAGGTGGTCCAGGCCGTTGGTGCCGCCTCCGGTCTCCAGCACCCGAGGGCAGTGTGGGCAGGGGGCGCGTGGGTCCCCGCGCACTTCACTCTGCAGGCACCCGGCTGCGGTCGTGACAACCCCCCATCCCGCAAGGCTCCGTGCCGCGTGTCAGGCATTCTCGTTTCTGGGGTTGTCCGGCTGTTCCCGCCCTAGGGTTTTCGAGGGGGTGTCGGTGAGGCTGAAGCAGGCTCCGTCGGGTTGCTGTCCTCACCGGCCTCTCCCCTCCTCGGGACCTTCTCGGGGTTTCTGTTTTGCCAGATCGATGTGGTGCTCTCGTGCTCTCCCGGGCCGGGCCTAAGCCGCGTCAGACGAGGGACGGACGTTCATGGCGAATGGGACCGCTCTTCTCGTTCTGCCCGCGGGCCCCTCGCTCCTTCACCTCTGCCCGCCGTGGCGGTGAGGTGGGGGGTGTGGGGGGGTGTGCAGGCTCCGGCCCGACCCCGCCCTCCCGTGTTCTGCCTGACGGCGCTCGCGGGACCGGGGTCCCCTGACGCAGCAGACACTCTCGCTTGCCTCCCCTGGCTTCGTGTGGTGCGCGGCCCTCCCCGCCACGGGGAGGGCCGTCCCGGCGCCGCGCTGCTCACCCGCTTGGGCGTGCTGAGCGCGTTGCGCGTGGCTCTCCGTGGTGCCCCTGGAGCGCTCCAGGTCGTCTCAGGTGCCCGAAGCCGAGCCGGTAGCGTCGTTTCCCGTTCCCAGCGACCCCCTCCCTCGGGCCACCGCTGTCGGTGGCGTGTCCGAGGAGCGGGTGGTGGAGTCGGTAAGGGAGGCCCACCCCGCCCCCCCGTGGGACGCGGGCGCCTCGTCGTCGCCTGCCACAAGCTGTGCTGGTGGTGGGGATTGGACTTTGGTGTGGGGCGTGTGAGCCGCTTGCGGCGGGCCGAGCCAGCGCCATGGCGCTTGGCCAACCGAGGGGCTGCTGCCTTTTTGCCCGGCATGCCGTGCCTGTCTCCGTTTGTCGTTGCCTCGCCCGAGGCGCGAGGCTCCCGGTGGTCGGTGACGTGAGCATGGCGTGTGTGGCAGGGCGGAGGCGGTCTCCTTCTGGGGTCCCGGCCGCGAGCGCTCAGGATTGCCCTGTTTGCCTGTCCCCTTGCCGCGTGAACCCACCGCCCGCCCCCCGGAGCCCTTGGCTTTGTAAGGCCTTTGGAACGCCGTTCCGCGGGGCCCGGCCGGGCGGGGGGGACGATTTGGGTGGGGGCGATGCGCCCTCGGTGAGAAAGCCTTCTCTAGCGATCCGAGAGGGTGCCTTGGGGTACCGGAACCCCCCAGCCGCCGCCCCTCCTCTGCGCGTGTAGTGTGGCCACCGACGCGGGGTGACTACCGTTGCGTGTTGGGCAGAGCTCTTCCTCTCTGTGAGGGGGTCTGATTTTGCCGGCCCCGCGGTGGGGCCGAGCGCCGCTCTTTGCCTACCGCGGCCTGCGCCTCCCCCCTCCGAGTCGGGGGAGGGTCCCGCCGGGCCTGGCCGGCGTCCGGCGCGTGGGGCTCCCGCGTGCGTGTGCGAGCGAGCGCGCGCGCGGCCGCTCCCTCGCGGTGTTGTCTCCCGAGGGGCTCGGGGGGCGCCCCCCGCGCGCCCCGCTTCCCCGTGCCGCGCGAGCGGCTGTCTGCCCGCCCGCTCCCGTCCCGAGTCGCCGCTGGGGGTGGCGTTCCGGGCACGGGTCGGGCCGCTCTCGCCTGGGGGCGCTTCTCCAGGGTCGCGACTTTCCGGG
>NW_027555137.1:0-26690 GCF_964656455.1 Halichoerus grypus | reverse complement strand
ATCTTCCTAGTTCCTTCTTTACCGTTGACGAGCCCTAGTCCAAACCCCTGCGTCTGTCAATTCTTCACACACTTACTGCTTCTTTGTCTAAAAGGTGCAAGAGCTGTCTGCTCCAGTCACCTCTGCTGGCCTTCATGGTCTTGTGAGGCTCCCACCAAAACAATCAATCCATTTTGCTTGCTTTTCTCCTGTTCATCTGTCTTTGTCAATTTCCAGACTCAGCCAGGGACCTTAAGAGGGTGGAGGAAAACTTTCTCCTCTCTTGCAGCACTGTGGGGCAGGGGGTGGGGAGTCAGGAAAACCCATCCCACCTTCCTGGCTTTGGTGAAAACCGACCTCTGCTGGGAAGCAGCACAGGACTGTGCATGGCTGGGGGAGCCAGAGAGAGGCCTGTGGAACATGTAGGAGCTACCTGGCCCCCAGCCGGGGGACTTGGCCCCAGTGACAAGTCCAAGGTGTGATTATGAATATTAGAATGGAAGCATCCTGAACATCAGACCTTCCCCACGCCAGGCTTCATGATTGCTGCTCGTTGGAGTTGCTACTGTTGGCTTCGTGACTTTTCTGAACTCCCTTTTGTCAAGTCTGTATTCTTTGCTGTGTGTGGCCACTGAATCCCTGTGCTGTTAACTCAGTGGTCAGCCAGTGGCTGGGCAGAGAGGTCACCCCTGTTTCCGAGCTATGGGCTACAGATTGGAGGTCCCCGCAACCCCCTCTTCAGGTTGGAATCATCTGCTCCAGTGGCTCATGGAACTCAGAGAAACATGTTACTTCCTAGATGACCAATTCATTGAAAGGACAGAACTCAGGGCCAGGCAGCTGGAAGCGATGAGCAGGGCAAGGTGTGTAGAAGAAGCTCGGAGCTTCCCTGCTCTCTGAAAGAGGGTCACTGTCACATGCTGGCAGCAGGACCCCCAAATTAGGGCTGTGTACATGTGCACCTTCTTCCAGCGGGCAGGCCCTGGGCTGCTTTAAGCAACTGCCACTCTCCTGGTCTGTCCTGAGTGAGTCTGCTGGCAGGATCTCCCTAACTGCTGCTCCTAGAGATGGGGGCCATCAGCACCCCATCGTAAAAAGGGGAGCCTGAGTCTTCAGAGGCTGGAAACTTCCCCCACAGTCAGCATGCTGGAGCCAGGAACACTCCTCCTGTGCTGAGCTCCCGGGCAAACCATACAGGTGCCCTCCCCTGGCCGACCCTCTGCAGGTCCTGTCCCCACCTGCCAGGAGTTAAGCACTTTTGGCTACAGCCCTTCTTTCGATGCCCTACAGACTGGGTAGAACAAGCAGGGCTGCCCACCTGCCCCACTTTGCTTTCAGTGGGCTGTTGCTGGCCCCCACAGAGCTGTCTCCACCCCCGTAGGGTCCTCCGTTGAAGGCTACTCGGCATCTTGCTGACAAGGTCCTCAGTAAACCACTGGTATTCCTAGGAGGGGGCACCCTTGAACTGCCCCAGATCAGGAATCAGGTCCACTATGTGGGCATGGAAGGGGACAGAGGATCTCTGGAAGAAGAGGGCGCTTGCCTTGAATCCAAGAGTAGAAGCTTCTGGGTCCAAGTCGACATCTCCCCACACCCAAGATGTTGAAAGTCTTGTCCAACTGCCTCATATGGCTGGTCCCCTTTTGAGGGGGCTACCTGCTCCCCACTGTGGGGACAGTAGCTCGGCTATTGTCAGGTAGGTGTGATGAGCCTCTCTGAAACTGATTATTTTGCACACTACTTCCCTGTTCCTACCTCATAACTGTCAGGTTAGGAAGTAGCTCACACGGAGTAGGAGGACATCCACTTAATAGAGGACAAGCGAACATACCCAGCTGACAGGATTCAGGTCACCAGGGGAGAAGTCCAAGCCCAGCCAATGGGAGAACAAGCCAGACATGAAGCAGGGGGAGAAAAGAGTGCACTGGGCAGAGGGCACAACACATGCCCATGTGGCACAACACACTCTTTGGTGATCCAGAAGTGGAGGGGGGCAAGAGAGAGAGCAGAGGCTGGAGAGAAGGGAAGTTGGGGAGCAGACCACTGAGAGGCTCAGAGGTTATGTTCCGAAAATATCACTCTGGTTATCAGAGGAGAATGGGCTTTCAAGAGCACAGGATAAGGAAACCCTAACCCTGACCCTAACCAAACACTAACCCAACCCTAACCCTAACCTCTAAAACTTAACCCCTAACCCGAACCCTAACCCGAACCCTAACCCTAACCCTAACCCGAACCCGAACCCGAACCCTAACCCTAACCCTAACCGTAACCCTAATCCGAACCCTAACCCTAACCCTAACCCGAACGCGAACCCGAACCCTAACCCTAACCCGAACCCGAACCCGAACCCGAACCCGAACCCTAACCCTAACCCTAACCCTAACCCGAACCCGAACCCGAACCCTAACCCTAACCCGAACCCGAACCCTAACCCTAACCCTAACCGGAACCCGAACCCTAACCCGAACCCTAACCCTAACCCGAACCCTAAGCCGAACCCCGAACCCCTAATCCGAAACCGTAACTCTAACTCTAAAATGGGTACAGAATTTCAAATGTGCAAATGAAATGTTCTCAAGGTATGGTCCTGAAACCAGCAGGAAGGGAGTCCGAGGGAGGAGAGGAGACTCCACGAGGATTCCCGTCCAGGGAAAGGGGGCCCACTGGAGGACACTGAAGCAGCCAGCCCCACCGAAGCGCAGACCATTTGCACAGGATCACCTCCCGCGCTTCCTTAGCACGATGTCCGTCTTCGTGTGTGCACAGTGACTGGCCCACTCATTCCTGGTGCACTTCCAGAGGCAGACGAGAAACTTTCCACTCCTTGCTCGTGGGTCAGAGGACTACTGCCCAAAGAAGCACAGGATGTCCCTCTTCCTCCGGAGCTGGGGAAGGCAGCCACCGTCCTGGGGCAGGACCGGGTCCAGGAGTGTGTTCTTTCTGAAGCCCCCGCCTTCAGTGGGCGTTGCTGTGCCAGAGAAAGGCCCCCTCAGCCCTAGAGTCAGGGGCAGTGAGGGGCTGTCTCCAGCCCTGGCCCAGGATCGCAACCCAAAACCATCCTGTCTTTGGGAGGACAGGTCTCCGTCAGGAGCCAGGAAGGGAACGGGCCCCTCTCCCCTCCCCAGGTCCAGGACGCCCGGGACCTGCAACAGCTCTTCATTTGAGGAGGAGTCATGGAGACTGTGTGTGTCTCAGCAGCCCAGCAAGGGAAAGAACCGAACCCCAACACTCAGGTTCGAACAGAAGCAGAATTTCAAGGTACTGTTTGGGGGCACCCTCCTCCCCTCTTACGTGGCCTTAGGGGACCCCAGGGAAAGGCTTCTTTGTTCTCCTTCCGTCAGAGAGAGGAGCTGGCCCCATGTCACGAGGTCCCCACCACATCCCCATTCCTGAGGAAGAGCCACACACAGGGGCCCGGTGTCAGGAGTGTGCTCGGCCACTGCTCCTGGGCTCCCAGCCAGGGGCCTGGGGGCTGCATGGAAGGGCTGGATTGCTTTTGGGCGGAGGGGTGCTCACTGCCGACACCGCTCACCATCCCCCACTGCACTCTGCAATCCAGGCTCTGTGCCCAGCTTAGGTCAATCACCAGCACTCCACATGTTCCTGCCATGGGAGGGATCATTCAGCATCACCCCATTGCACAGAGGAGGAGAGCGAGGCCCAGAGAGGGGAGGTAAATGACTCCAGTCCCAGGGCTGGTCAGCAGAGAAGCTGGAAGGCCAGTGCTCCAGAACCCCTGCTAGCCCAGCCACAGACTCCCTGAGCTGAAAGCGAGCCCTGCCCTGCCTGCCCAGCCACGCACTGGCCCCTGAGCTTCATGATGGCCTGTTCTTGGCCCTGAAGGTGTTGCTGGCCGACTAGCAGGGGCAGTCCAGCTCGGGGGACAGGCTGTAGATACAGGACAGAGTGACACGTCTGAGCTAGCAGGAGCCACACTCGGGTCTCCCTCCCGGAGCCTGCCCAGGAGCAGGAGTCTGGGTGCCCTAGGGGCCAGCACACAACAGGGTCTGTGCTGACTGGGGAGCCATGGCCCCCAGGGAGAGTCCACTCTGCCCTCTCCCCGCTCCTACCTGGCCTCACGTCTCCTCACTGTGGGGCTGCAGGACCCGGAACCGGGCTCCATAGGGATGGCTCAGCTGCAGCTTGTAATGATTTAGCAGCCCCCGGAGCAGCTGGATTACCTGGGGCTGGAGGGAGGACCGGTTGCAGGCAAGGACTGGGCTGGGGAGGATGCGGGGCCTTGTGGAGGGTGAAGGATGGGGCAGGGGCCGACTCCTGGGGCTGAAATCCCTGAATGCCCATGATTAGAGGGTCCCTGATTAGAGTAATGACCCCCTTCACATTCGGGCATCCTGCAGGGGGGCCCCTCCTCCCCGGCCTCCTTCCCGCCCCTCTGACTCCAGCCAGGGCTGCAGCCAGGCACAGGCTGGACCTCTGTCCCGGCTCCTGCCATGAAGACAAGGCAGAAGGAGGAGAGGAGAAGGGGAAGGGGTGGACTGATCTTCTCCCTGCCCTGAGTTGGCCTCCACGGATGCCTCCAGGTCCTCTGGCCCAGCCCTGCACTTAGCTGGACCCTGAGAGGGTATCTGCATTCCAGGCCAGCTGGGTGGGGGGTATTCAGTGACTTTTGCATCCCCAGATGTCCAACCCACCTGGTCTTGCACCCTAAGGCCTGCTGCCCAGGGTGGGTGTGCTTGCGGGGCTCAGTGGACTTTGGAGCCACAGAGCAGTTGGCAGTGGTGACAGAACGTGGGGGACCGGTCAGCTGCGGAGCCATGGGTCTCGTGCACATCCGCCGCAGGGCTGGTTCACGCGACAGGTGCTGTGGGCAGGTCCCCTGTGCACACCTGGCCGTGACACACCTGCTGGCCCTCTCGGTGGGGAGGCCTGTGTGCCTGGTGCACCTGTCCCCCACTGACCCTTGGAGGAGTGGCCGCATTCAAGCGTTTCCATGTCCAGCCCTCAGGGACAGTTGGGAACCTGGGTCAAGAGAGGCAGGGACTGTCCCAGGACAACTGAGGGGTGCAGAGTCCAAGGAGCAGGGCTGCTCTCCAGTCCTAGGCCAGCCCCAACCCTCCCATGAGGTTTGCTTTGGGGGTGAGAGCCCCTCAGATCCTCGGGGATAGCTACCCACCCCGTCCCCTGTGGGGACATGACCTTGGGCATCCCCGGGCACGTAGAGGCATGCGCACCTGGACACACACACACCCACACACACACCCACACCCACACACACACACCCACACACACCACTCTGACTGCCCAGCTGGGGGTCAGAAGGGGAGAACACCCTGGGAGCGAGGTGGGGGACAAGGGGGAAAGAAGAAAGAGGTTGGAGACAGCTGGGCCATGGGGCAGGGCATCACGACTCCTGGCAAGGACCCAGATCCATAGCATGGGAGGGGAGACAGGCCAGGCTGTTGGTCAGGGGTCCCCAAGGGGCCCAGGGGGGTTGCCAGGGCACTGGGAGAGGACAGGGTCTGGGTTCCGGTGTCCATCACCACCCTGGCCACTTGGAAGCAGGAAGAGATACCCACCCCCAAGTCCAGACGGGCTACAGCACAAAAGGCCTCAGCTTACTCTTCTGTCACTTGGGCTGTAGAGATGCGGTGTCCCTAGGGTCCCACAGGCTTGTGGAAGAGCCTGTTGGCCTTGGATCTCCATCCCTGACCCACTGTGCTCCCAGTCCTGGGAAAATGCTTTGGACTCCCTCAAGGTCCTTCTGAGCAGAGGACAGCCTGGGGGCTTGGGGGGCTGAGGACCTGGGTACGCAGAACGTGGCAGAGCACTGACCGCTGGTCTGGGGACCAAGGTCAAGACCCTCCTTGTTGCAGCCTCAGGGTCCCCATGTGGAAGAGGTTCCAGAATCACTGCTCTGGTCAGGCTGACGAGGCCTTAGGAAGAAACGGAGCACCAGGACAGGAGAGGCAAACACGGACAAGGGAGGCTTCTGAGGTTTCTCACGTCACCCCTGGAGTCCGCAGATCCTGCTCCTGTGAGAGACCCAGAGACAGAGACAGAGAAGGAGACAGAGAATGAACACAGGACAGAGGGAACCAGAAGTCACAGACTTTCCTCCATCAGCTTGGAAATGACATGCCAGCATTTTGCCCCATTCTCTTCCTGAGAGGCCATCCACCCTGGAGGGGAGGGGATTCCATAGGGATGTGTGACCAGGATTCGGGGATGCTGGGAGCCACTGTGGGGACTGCCCAGCACATGGGCACAGACGAGGCCCTGGGACCTGAGCCGAACCCTAACGGGAGCCCCTGGAAGTGTGTGTTGTGAGAGGACAAGGTCAGAATCAGTTCATTCCAACCTTCCCACGGGGGCTGGGACACAGGCAGGAGGGGGGTGGCTTTGCCCAGACCCCAGAGCAGACCCAGGCCCTTCTGAGCTGTGCTCCATGCCAAGCCCAGCCCCTGGCTCATCCTAGCATTGCCAAGTGTGCACCAGCCTCCTGTGATAGCAGGTACGGAATGGATGCAGAGGTCCTACCCCTGATGGCGTCCCTAGAAGTAGAAGCCAGAATACCCCACTGTGCAGATGGGGAGCCTGGGGACGCCCTGAGAGGCACGGGGTCTGTCCTGGGTCACGGCCCTGGGCACGCGCAGGAGCCCGGTCTGAAGCCAGCTCTGTGTCCTCACAGCGGGGACACCGGCTGCACCCAGGCCTCCCGGGGGCTGTGGGTGGGCTGTGTGGGTGTCACTGTATGCATGGGGCATGGGGGGAGGGTGAGCATTGAGCAGCTGGGGGAGGGGGCCCTCGGGGGGCTCTTGTGTGAGGAGGAAGTTGGGTAAGGGGACCCCACACAGTGGTGACCTCACTTCCCTGACAACAGAGCCCAACAGAATTTGGAACCCCGGTAACCAGGCACCCACATTCCAGAGACAGCCCCCTGCCCAGCTCATTTCTTTGGAGACCCTCCAACCAAAAGCATGTTCGGGTGTTGCTTCCCAAAGTCCAGAGGCTGCAGGCTGAAGAAAGAGCGCCCTGCAAACGCTGTCCCCCGCTGGGGATGTTGTGTCAGGGCTCCCCACCGCCTCTGGCCATTTGGCCGGAAGGACAGAAAGGTGACACCGGGAGGCCCAGAGCTGGCCACCCAGCCCCACTCGCTCTCATCTGACCTGTGTAGCCCCAGGTCCCCTCCGTGTGTGTGTGTGTCTGTGTGTGTGTGTGTGTGTGTGTGTGTGTGTGTGTCTGTGTCTGTGTGTGAGTGTGCGTGTAAGTGCGTGTGTGTCTGTGTGTGTGTGTAAAGAAGGGTCATGCGGGGTGGGGCCACCCTGAGCAGGAGCAGGCTGATGAGGGGTCAGATACCCAGTGGGCAGGTCATGTTCAAGGTCAAGGCTGGCTGGGTGGGATGGGGTGTGGGGGGCTGCGAGCTTCTGCCAGGGTTTATCCCAAGAGCCCTGCAGGGATGGGTCACTGCGTCCCGGGTGCAGGGCTGTGCACAAACAGGTCTACGTCTGATCTGGGAGCAGCAGGGGGACTGAGCAAGAGGACAGTGAGGATGGCCGGGCAGGGCTTTGATGCCTCCAGCCGACTACCCGTCCCTGTCTTGGCAGAAGGCCACGGATGACCTCCAGAGGCGGCTGGCGGACATGCCCTCCTCCCTGACAGAGGGCTTGACCCCACAGGCATCCCCAAAAACAGGTGCTGGGGATTGCCGGGCAAAACCTCCACCACCACCCAGACCACTGTCCCAGGTGGTTGGTCACCGGACAGTGGTCCAGGAGCCGGAGCCCACGGAGGCCGAGCCCGAGGGTGAGAAGGCTGGGGCTGGGTGTTTGTGGTGTGTGGGGATGGGTCGCTGCTGGCCCCACAGGGAGGAGCTCCCAGAGGCTGGTGTGGGGCCAGGAGCAACGACTGGGCACAGAGCGCCCAGCGGGTGGACTGCAGTCGGGGAGACGTCCCGGGGAGGGCTCCTTCCTGGCTGTGGCTTCTCTGGGAGGCCCTGGGCTGGGTTCTGTCTCCGCAAAGGCCCACGGAGAGCAGGCACGGGGATGAGCTTTTCTCCTCTCACAGCTGCTCCACCACCTGAGGAGCTAGAGCCGGCTGCAGCTCCATCGGCAGCTCTGGAGGGAGGGGTGGAGCCTGCGACTTCAGCAGGAGACCAGGAGCCGGCAGGTGACCCGGCACCCGCCCACGGAGAGCTTGACGCGGACCAGGAAGAACTGGCACCTGCCCCTGCCCCAGCTCCTGCTACTGTTCCTGCCCCTGCCCCAGCTCCTGCCCTGGATCCTGCCCGTGACCAATCTCCTGCCCTGGATCCTGCCCCTGACCCAGCGCCTGCCCTGGATCCTGCCCCTGACCCAGCGCCTGCCCTGGATCCTGCCCCTGACCCTGCGCCTGCCCTGGATCCTGCCCCTGACCCAGCGCCTGCCCTGGATCCTGCCCCTGACCCAGCGCCTGCCCTGGATCCTGCCCCTGACCCAGCGCCTGCCCTGGATCCTGCCCCTGACCCTGCTCCTGCCCTGGATCCTGCCCCTGACCCAGCGCCTGCCCTGGATCCTGCCCCTGACCCAGCGCCTGCCCTGGATCCTGCCCCTGACCCTGCGCCTGCCCTGGATCCTGCCCCTGCCCTGGATCCTGCCCCTGACCCAGCGCCTGCCCTGGATCCTGCCCCTGACCCAGCGCCTGCCCTGGATCCTGCCCCTGACCCAGCGCCTGCCCTGGATCCTGCCCCTGACCCGGATCCTGCCCCTGACCCAGCTCCTGCCCTGGATCCTGCACCTGCCACTGCTCAAAACCAGCTCCTGCCCCTCCTCCTACCCCTTCCCCTGCCAGAGCCACTGCCCCTTCCCCTGCCCCTGCCTGAGCTCCTGTCCCTGCCCCTGCCAGACTCGCTGACCCTTCCCCTGCCCCTTCCTGGGCTCCTGTTCTTGTCCCTGCCCCTGCTCCTGCCCAGAACCCTACCCCTGCCAGAGCCACTGCCCCTTCCCCTGCCCCTGCCTGAGCTCCTGTCCCTGCCCCTGCCAGACCCGCTGCCCCTTCCCCTGCCCCTTCCTGGGCTCCTGTTCTTGTCCCTGCCCCTTCCCCTGCCCCTGCCAGACCCGCTGCCCCTTCCCCTGCCCCTGCCTGAGCTCCTGTCCCTGCTCCTTTTCCTGCTCCTGCTTCTGCCCCTTCCCCTGCCAGACCCGCTGCCCCTTCCCCTGCCCCTGCCTGACCTCCTGTTCCTGCTCCTTTTCCTGCTCCTGCTTCTCCCCCTTCCCCTGCCAGACCCGCTGCCCCTTCCCCCGCGCCTGCCGGAGCTCCTGTTCCTGCTCCTTACCCAGGTCCTGCCCTGAATCCTGCACCTGCCACTACTGCTGATCCTGTCCCTCCCCTTGCCCCTGCCCCTGCCCCTGCCCCTGCTCTTACACCTGTCCCTGCTCCTGTCCCTGCCCCTATCCTAACCCCTGCCCCTACTCCTGCTCCTGCTCCTGCGGGCCTCCCAGAGCCACATCCAGAGCCCACAGCCCTGCGGGGAGAGCTCCCTGTACAATTACCCTTAGTTCCATCGCTGGACCCCGGCCCCGCCAGATTGTTTCATCCCCTCCCCCTATGTTCTTTCTCTCTGGTTCATATTAACTGCTATTTTATCTTTTCATATTCTGTATACTGTTTAGGATTTGTTTGAAATAAAATTACTTGTTTTCAATTCAACACATCATGAGCATTAAGTACATTCCCAACGATGTGCCACCACACCCCAGAACATTGCTGCGGAATATCTCATGTCCCAAAGGAGTCCCCGAACCAGAAGCCCCCCCTGCCCATTTCTCCCCCAGCCCAGACCCTGGAAACCCCTAAGCTGCTTTCTCTCCCTGTTCCTTTCCCTGTTCTGGATGTTTCTGTAAGTGGAATCATGCAATAGGTGCCTTTGTGTCTGCCCACCTACTTTCACAGGGGATTCGTTTTCTTCTGTGTTTCTTTGTCACAAATTTCCCTTATTCGATATTGAAATCCCCGATGGATCACACATCAGATGTAATCATAGAGGCCACTTTAGGAATTATGGGCACAATCTCGGGGCCGAGACCCCTGTTCCTGCTGGGACACCACAGCCTGACCCCAGACAGGAAACGGCTGGTTCCTCCTGTGGCCCACACAGAAACCAGGGAGATGCAGAAAGCTGGAAGACACACCACAATGGGCAAAAGCATTGCTCACGACCCAAGGCCAGAGAAAGGTTTCCCCTGACTCTGGTCCAAATCATGCTCCAAGTCACAGGGTTCCACAGGGACAGAGATCAAACACATGCAAGTCCAAGGGGAGGACAGGCACGGGGGGAGTCAGAGATGTGGGAGCTCCCAGGGAAGGACTCCGGCAAAGGAAACCCTATGGAGGCAGCGCTGGTCACCCTCAGACTGGCAGGTGTCTGGTCTGGGAAGAACGTGAGGAAGCGGAGGTCCAATGCAGGTCCCCTGGAGGAAACGGTGACGGGCACCCCTGTCTGGGAGAACAGTGAGCAGCACCCATCCCAAGCCACAGGGCACCCATCACCCGGTATGCTCAGCCTCGGACTCACCCCCGGAAACTCTGGCTCGGTTTTTCACACATGTATTTTCAGGAGTGTTCAGCACAGCAGTGCTGGAGAGAGCAGGGAATGGAACAACGCTAATGCCCAAGCAGATGGATGGGATCCATGGTCCCAGTCCTCATGACAGAATACCTCGTAGCTACTGTCATGTTGTCATTCAGGGCACAGAATCCGGGAAGCCCCTCCTGAGACCCCCTCCTGCCACCCTGTTCCTGGAAACATTGAGAATTGTTTGAGGAGGAGGTGGAGAGGATCCAGGATGACAGCGGGTCCCAGGAGAAGGAAGGTCAGCACTGGGAGGACACTTGGACGTGCCCTGAGCCACCATCCAGGGCCCGGGCTGTGATGCCCTCAGACCTCACCCCAAATAATGGCTCCTGAGCTATGGATCCAGCATCTCTGCTTTCACTCCCTCCCTCCCTACGTCATTTATTCACTCCCTCGTTCATTCACCCCTCTCTCTCCTTCCCCTCCACCCCTCCCTTCCCTCCCCCACTCCCTCCCTCCCTGCCTCCCTGCCTCCCCTCTACCCCTCCCATCCTCTCTTTCCTCCTCCCTCTCTCCCCTCCCTCTCCCCATCTTGCCTCCCTCCCATCCTCCCTTCCCTCCTCCCTCTCTCCCCTCCTTCTCTCCCATCATCCCTCCCTCTCTCTTTCCCTCACTCCCATCCTCCCTCATTCAGCACAGGATCTGGGGTCCCTGCTGTGTACTGAGCACTGGGGCTTCATCAGTGAGCACCCCCCAACCCACATGCTCACGTCCACTGTGGGAGGTGACGGGGGCAGTCCTCAGGGCTAGCACTGGTGATGAGCACCAGGAATCTGCTCCTGAAAACAGAGGCCAGTTGCACAAAGAAAAGAATGGAGACACCCATGCTTAGCACTTCCTCTAGAAAAATCTAGTCCTGAAAAGTGACGAAAAGGAAATCTATCCTAGACTTCATGCAATGTGAGTTCTAATGGCAGGGACGCACTGAATCCTAGAACCAACAAAGAGGAAATCATCCAGGGTCCACTGGGGGGTTGTGACACAACTTTTCTGAACAAATGACAGCATTTCAGCCACCATCTCCAAGGCCTCCGAGTTTTCCCAAGGGTCTCTGTGATCCTTTGATCCCTCCATCGACCTCCTTGGAAAGCTCTGTCCTGTCCTCTTCCTTGTCTCCTGCCTCTTCTGGGACCCTTCCATGGCTTCCCCCTCCCCCCCACCCCGCCAGGGCCGCCCTCACCAGGATTCCCCATGCCCCTTGGCTGGGCGCCCGCATCCCACACTGGACCCCATGAGCCCAGTCCCTTGTGGAAGGCCTGTGCGCTCCCTCTGGGGTCACTTGGCATCTCCCCTGGCAGCGGCCTGCATCTTCCTGTGCTGGGTCTCCTCTGAGCAGTCTGTGAGGCCGGCCTGTGCCCACGTCACGGGCATGGAAGCGCAAGTCCAGAAGGTCCAGATGACCTGCTCCCAGTCTCAGCATGTGGAGCCTGGGCAGAGAGTGGTCCCTGAGTGGAGGAGGACTTGGGCCCAGGGAGCCTGAGGGAGGACGTGGCACAGTGAGCCCACAGGAGGAGAGTGAGCAACGTGGGGGCCTGGTGCTCAGACCTGCTGGGAGACCACGTCGCACTGGCTCTGTCCCCAGGGCTGGAGGTTGGCAGGGTATCCACCCTCCCAGGCTGCAGGCTGGCAGGGACTGGCAGGGGAGGAGGCAACTGGTGCAGGAGAGAGCCCTCTGCAGAGAGGAGGGGGCAGTCTAAGGTCTTGAAAATGTTCTCCTCATGTTCTCTGCTGGAGAGGTTCTTGAAAAATCTCTGGTTTCTAGGGAAAAATCATCCGGAATTGACTTTGGTTGGCACAGCCGTGCTGGGAAAAGGATGGAGCTTCCCCAAAATACGAAAGATAGAACTCCTGTATGATCCCACTGTCAGGTAGACCTTTTCAGGAAATGAAGTCGGTTTCTCGAAGGAAGATCTGCACTCTCCCACCCAATCTCCCCGAGGAGGGGCGGCCACCCTTAGCAACCCTCCCCTTGAGGCAGCTGCCTCCCTGGACACGGGGCTAGCCCAGGGCTGGAAGGTCTCCACAGCAGCACATCCAATGTCCTGGATACTAGGAGACAGAGTACAGCACCAGGCCAGTGAGGGTCAGGACACACGACCCCAAATATGGCACCTTGGCAAATTAAATAGAGAAGCTAAAAGAACTTTTGCAGAGAGCAGAAGCGAGAAGTTCTCTCTGACCCCCGGTCATCAGCCCTTCTTCCCTGAAGCAGGTCAGAAAACTCCCATGTGGAACTTTCTCTCCCCGGACCACAGGGATGACGTGCTTATCACCAGAGTCAAGGAATTGAGGACCACGGGGTCTATACGAACACACCTGGTGAAACTAACCCTTATCTTCCTAGTTCCTTCTTTACCGTTGACGAGCCCTAGTCCAAACCCCTGCGTCTGTCAATTCTTCACACACTTACTGCTTCTTTGTCTAAAAGGTGCAAGAGCTGTCTGCTCCAGTCACCTCTGCTGGCCTTCATGGTCTTGTGAGGCTCCCACCAAAACAATCAATCCATTTTGCTTGCTTTTCTCCTGTTCATCTGTCTTTGTCAATTTCCAGACTCAGCCAGGGACCTTAAGAGGGTGGAGGAAAACTTTCTCCTCTCTTGCAGCACTGTGGGGCAGGGGGTGGGGAGTCAGGAAAACCCATCCCACCTTCCTGGCTTTGGTGAAAACCGACCTCTGCTGGGAAGCAGCACAGGACTGTGCATGGCTGGGGGAGCCAGAGAGAGGCCTGTGGAACATGTAGGAGCTACCTGGCCCCCAGCCGGGGGACTTGGCCCCAGTGACAAGTCCAAGGTGTGATTATGAATATTAGAATGGAAGCATCCTGAACATCAGACCTTCCCCACGCCAGGCTTCATGATTGCTGCTCGTTGGAGTTGCTACTGTTGGCTTCGTGACTTTTCTGAACTCCCTTTTGTCAAGTCTGTATTCTTTGCTGTGTGTGGCCACTGAATCCCTGTGCTGTTAACTCAGTGGTCAGCCAGTGGCTGGGCAGAGAGGTCACCCCTGTTTCCGAGCTATGGGCTACAGATTGGAGGTCCCCGCAACCCCCTCTTCAGGTTGGAATCATCTGCTCCAGTGGCTCATGGAACTCAGAGAAACATGTTACTTCCTAGATGACCAATTCATTGAAAGGACAGAACTCAGGGCCAGGCAGCTGGAAGCGATGAGCAGGGCAAGGTGTGTAGAAGAAGCTCGGAGCTTCCCTGCTCTCTGAAAGAGGGTCACTGTCACATGCTGGCAGCAGGACCCCCAAATTAGGGCTGTGTACATGTGCACCTTCTTCCAGCGGGCAGGCCCTGGGCTGCTTTAAGCAACTGCCACTCTCCTGGTCTGTCCTGAGTGAGTCTGCTGGCAGGATCTCCCTAACTGCTGCTCCTAGAGATGGGGGCCATCAGCACCCCATCGTAAAAAGGGGAGCCTGAGTCTTCAGAGGCTGGAAACTTCCCCCACAGTCAGCATGCTGGAGCCAGGAACACTCCTCCTGTGCTGAGCTCCCGGGCAAACCATACAGGTGCCCTCCCCTGGCCGACCCTCTGCAGGTCCTGTCCCCACCTGCCAGGAGTTAAGCACTTTTGGCTACAGCCCTTCTTTCGATGCCCTACAGACTGGGTAGAACAAGCAGGGCTGCCCACCTGCCCCACTTTGCTTTCAGTGGGCTGTTGCTGGCCCCCACAGAGCTGTCTCCACCCCCGTAGGGTCCTCCGTTGAAGGCTACTCGGCATCTTGCTGACAAGGTCCTCAGTAAACCACTGGTATTCCTAGGAGGGGGCACCCTTGAACTGCCCCAGATCAGGAATCAGGTCCACTATGTGGGCATGGAAGGGGACAGAGGATCTCTGGAAGAAGAGGGCGCTTGCCTTGAATCCAAGAGTAGAAGCTTCTGGGTCCAAGTCGACATCTCCCCACACCCAAGATGTTGAAAGTCTTGTCCAACTGCCTCATATGGCTGGTCCCCTTTTGAGGGGGCTACCTGCTCCCCACTGTGGGGACAGTAGCTCGGCTATTGTCAGGTAGGTGTGATGAGCCTCTCTGAAACTGATTATTTTGCACACTACTTCCCTGTTCCTACCTCATAACTGTCAGGTTAGGAAGTAGCTCACACGGAGTAGGAGGACATCCACTTAATAGAGGACAAGCGAACATACCCAGCTGACAGGATTCAGGTCACCAGGGGAGAAGTCCAAGCCCAGCCAATGGGAGAACAAGCCAGACATGAAGCAGGGGGAGAAAAGAGTGCACTGGGCAGAGGGCACAACACATGCCCATGTGGCACAACACACTCTTTGGTGATCCAGAAGTGGAGGGGGGCAAGAGAGAGAGCAGAGGCTGGAGAGAAGGGAAGTTGGGGAGCAGACCACTGAGAGGCTCAGAGGTTATGTTCCGAAAATATCACTCTGGTTATCAGAGGAGAATGGGCTTTCAAGAGCACAGGATAAGGAAACCCTAACCCTGACCCTAACCAAACACTAACCCAACCCTAACCCTAACCTCTAAAACTTAACCCCTAACCCGAACCCTAACCCGAACCCTAACCCTAACCCTAACCCGAACCCGAACCCGAACCCTAACCCTAACCCTAACCGTAACCCTAATCCGAACCCTAACCCTAACCCTAACCCGAACGCGAACCCGAACCCTAACCCTAACCCGAACCCGAACCCGAACCCGAACCCGAACCCTAACCCTAACCCTAACCCTAACCCGAACCCGAACCCGAACCCTAACCCTAACCCGAACCCGAACCCTAACCCTAACCCTAACCGGAACCCGAACCCTAACCCGAACCCTAACCCTAACCCGAACCCTAAGCCGAACCCCGAACCCCTAATCCGAAACCGTAACTCTAACTCTAAAATGGGTACAGAATTTCAAATGTGCAAATGAAATGTTCTCAAGGTATGGTCCTGAAACCAGCAGGAAGGGAGTCCGAGGGAGGAGAGGAGACTCCACGAGGATTCCCGTCCAGGGAAAGGGGGCCCACTGGAGGACACTGAAGCAGCCAGCCCCACCGAAGCGCAGACCATTTGCACAGGATCACCTCCCGCGCTTCCTTAGCACGATGTCCGTCTTCGTGTGTGCACAGTGACTGGCCCACTCATTCCTGGTGCACTTCCAGAGGCAGACGAGAAACTTTCCACTCCTTGCTCGTGGGTCAGAGGACTACTGCCCAAAGAAGCACAGGATGTCCCTCTTCCTCCGGAGCTGGGGAAGGCAGCCACCGTCCTGGGGCAGGACCGGGTCCAGGAGTGTGTTCTTTCTGAAGCCCCCGCCTTCAGTGGGCGTTGCTGTGCCAGAGAAAGGCCCCCTCAGCCCTAGAGTCAGGGGCAGTGAGGGGCTGTCTCCAGCCCTGGCCCAGGATCGCAACCCAAAACCATCCTGTCTTTGGGAGGACAGGTCTCCGTCAGGAGCCAGGAAGGGAACGGGCCCCTCTCCCCTCCCCAGGTCCAGGACGCCCGGGACCTGCAACAGCTCTTCATTTGAGGAGGAGTCATGGAGACTGTGTGTGTCTCAGCAGCCCAGCAAGGGAAAGAACCGAACCCCAACACTCAGGTTCGAACAGAAGCAGAATTTCAAGGTACTGTTTGGGGGCACCCTCCTCCCCTCTTACGTGGCCTTAGGGGACCCCAGGGAAAGGCTTCTTTGTTCTCCTTCCGTCAGAGAGAGGAGCTGGCCCCATGTCACGAGGTCCCCACCACATCCCCATTCCTGAGGAAGAGCCACACACAGGGGCCCGGTGTCAGGAGTGTGCTCGGCCACTGCTCCTGGGCTCCCAGCCAGGGGCCTGGGGGCTGCATGGAAGGGCTGGATTGCTTTTGGGCGGAGGGGTGCTCACTGCCGACACCGCTCACCATCCCCCACTGCACTCTGCAATCCAGGCTCTGTGCCCAGCTTAGGTCAATCACCAGCACTCCACATGTTCCTGCCATGGGAGGGATCATTCAGCATCACCCCATTGCACAGAGGAGGAGAGCGAGGCCCAGAGAGGGGAGGTAAATGACTCCAGTCCCAGGGCTGGTCAGCAGAGAAGCTGGAAGGCCAGTGCTCCAGAACCCCTGCTAGCCCAGCCACAGACTCCCTGAGCTGAAAGCGAGCCCTGCCCTGCCTGCCCAGCCACGCACTGGCCCCTGAGCTTCATGATGGCCTGTTCTTGGCCCTGAAGGTGTTGCTGGCCGACTAGCAGGGGCAGTCCAGCTCGGGGGACAGGCTGTAGATACAGGACAGAGTGACACGTCTGAGCTAGCAGGAGCCACACTCGGGTCTCCCTCCCGGAGCCTGCCCAGGAGCAGGAGTCTGGGTGCCCTAGGGGCCAGCACACAACAGGGTCTGTGCTGACTGGGGAGCCATGGCCCCCAGGGAGAGTCCACTCTGCCCTCTCCCCGCTCCTACCTGGCCTCACCTCTCCTCACTGTGGGGCTGCAGGACCCGGAACCGGGCTCCATAGGGATGGCTCAGCTGCAGCTTGTAATGATTTAGCAGCCCCCGGAGCAGCTGGATTACCTGGGGCTGGAGGGAGGACCGGTTGCAGGCAAGGACTGGGCTGGGGAGGATGCGGGGCCTTGTGGAGGGTGAAGGATGGGGCAGGGGCCGACTCCTGGGGCTGAAATCCCTGAATGCCCATGATTAGAGGGTCCCTGATTAGAGTAATGACCCCCTTCACATTCGGGCATCCTGCAGGGGGGCCCCTCCTCCCCGGCCTCCTTCCCGCCCCTCTGACTCCAGCCAGGGCTGCAGCCAGGCACAGGCTGGACCTCTGTCCCGGCTCCTGCCATGAAGACAAGGCAGAAGGAGGAGAGGAGAAGGGGAAGGGGTGGACTGATCTTCTCCCTGCCCTGAGTTGGCCTCCACGGATGCCTCCAGGTCCTCTGGCCCAGCCCTGCACTTAGCTGGACCCTGAGAGGGTATCTGCATTCCAGGCCAGCTGGGTGGGGGGTATTCAGTGACTTTTGCATCCCCAGATGTCCAACCCACCTGGTCTTGCACCCTAAGGCCTGCTGCCCAGGGTGGGTGTGCTTGCGGGGCTCAGTGGACTTTGGAGCCACAGAGCAGTTGGCAGTGGTGACAGAACGTGGGGGACCGGTCAGCTGCGGAGCCATGGGTCTCGTGCACATCCGCCGCAGGGCTGGTTCACGCGACAGGTGCTGTGGGCAGGTCCCCTGTGCACACCTGGCCGTGACACACCTGCTGGCCCTCTCGGTGGGGAGGCCTGTGTGCCTGGTGCACCTGTCCCCCACTGACCCTTGGAGGAGTGGCCGCATTCAAGCGTTTCCATGTCCAGCCCTCAGGGACAGTTGGGAACCTGGGTCAAGAGAGGCAGGGACTGTCCCAGGACAACTGAGGGGTGCAGAGTCCAAGGAGCAGGGCTGCTCTCCAGTCCTAGGCCAGCCCCAACCCTCCCATGAGGTTTGCTTTGGGGGTGAGAGCCCCTCAGATCCTCGGGGATAGCTACCCACCCCGTCCCCTGTGGGGACATGACCTTGGGCATCCCCGGGCACGTAGAGGCATGCGCACCTGGACACACACACACCCACACACACACCCACACCCACACACACACACCCACACACACCACTCTGACTGCCCAGCTGGGGGTCAGAAGGGGAGAACACCCTGGGAGCGAGGTGGGGGACAAGGGGGAAAGAAGAAAGAGGTTGGAGACAGCTGGGCCATGGGGCAGGGCATCACGACTCCTGGCAAGGACCCAGATCCATAGCATGGGAGGGGAGACAGGCCAGGCTGTTGGTCAGGGGTCCCCAAGGGGCCCAGGGGGGTTGCCAGGGCACTGGGAGAGGACAGGGTCTGGGTTCCGGTGTCCATCACCACCCTGGCCACTTGGAAGCAGGAAGAGATACCCACCCCCAAGTCCAGACGGGCTACAGCACAAAAGGCCTCAGCTTACTCTTCTGTCACTTGGGCTGTAGAGATGCGGTGTCCCTAGGGTCCCACAGGCTTGTGGAAGAGCCTGTTGGCCTTGGATCTCCATCCCTGACCCACTGTGCTCCCAGTCCTGGGAAAATGCTTTGGACTCCCTCAAGGTCCTTCTGAGCAGAGGACAGCCTGGGGGCTTGGGGGGCTGAGGACCTGGGTACGCAGAACGTGGCAGAGCACTGACCGCTGGTCTGGGGACCAAGGTCAAGACCCTCCTTGTTGCAGCCTCAGGGTCCCCATGTGGAAGAGGTTCCAGAATCACTGCTCTGGTCAGGCTGACGAGGCCTTAGGAAGAAACGGAGCACCAGGACAGGAGAGGCAAACACGGACAAGGGAGGCTTCTGAGGTTTCTCACGTCACCCCTGGAGTCCGCAGATCCTGCTCCTGTGAGAGACCCAGAGACAGAGACAGAGAAGGAGACAGAGAATGAACACAGGACAGAGGGAACCAGAAGTCACAGACTTTCCTCCATCAGCTTGGAAATGACATGCCAGCATTTTGCCCCATTCTCTTCCTGAGAGGCCATCCACCCTGGAGGGGAGGGGATTCCATAGGGATGTGTGACCAGGATTCGGGGATGCTGGGAGCCACTGTGGGGACTGCCCAGCACATGGGCACAGACGAGGCCCTGGGACCTGAGCCGAACCCTAACGGGAGCCCCTGGAAGTGTGTGTTGTGAGAGGACAAGGTCAGAATCAGTTCATTCCAACCTTCCCACGGGGGCTGGGACACAGGCAGGAGGGGGGTGGCTTTGCCCAGACCCCAGAGCAGACCCAGGCCCTTCTGAGCTGTGCTCCATGCCAAGCCCAGCCCCTGGCTCATCCTAGCATTGCCAAGTGTGCACCAGCCTCCTGTGATAGCAGGTACGGAATGGATGCAGAGGTCCTACCCCTGATGGCGTCCCTAGAAGTAGAAGCCAGAATACCCCACTGTGCAGATGGGGAGCCTGGGGACGCCCTGAGAGGCACGGGGTCTGTCCTGGGTCACGGCCCTGGGCACGCGCAGGAGCCCGGTCTGAAGCCAGCTCTGTGTCCTCACAGCGGGGACACCGGCTGCACCCAGGCCTCCCGGGGGCTGTGGGTGGGCTGTGTGGGTGTCACTGTATGCATGGGGCATGGGGGGAGGGTGAGCATTGAGCAGCTGGGGGAGGGGGCCCTCGGGGGGCTCTTGTGTGAGGAGGAAGTTGGGTAAGGGGACCCCACACAGTGGTGACCTCACTTCCCTGACAACAGAGCCCAACAGAATTTGGAACCCCGGTAACCAGGCACCCACATTCCAGAGACAGCCCCCTGCCCAGCTCATTTCTTTGGAGACCCTCCAACCAAAAGCATGTTCGGGTGTTGCTTCCCAAAGTCCAGAGGCTGCAGGCTGAAGAAAGAGCGCCCTGCAAACGCTGTCCCCCGCTGGGGATGTTGTGTCAGGGCTCCCCACCGCCTCTGGCCATTTGGCCGGAAGGACAGAAAGGTGACACCGGGAGGCCCAGAGCTGGCCACCCAGCCCCACTCGCTCTCATCTGACCTGTGTAGCCCCAGGTCCCCTCCGTGTGTGTGTGTGTCTGTGTGTGTGTGTGTGTGTGTGTGTGTGTGTGTCTGTGTCTGTGTGTGAGTGTGCGTGTAAGTGCGTGTGTGTCTGTGTGTGTGTGTAAAGAAGGGTCATGCGGGGTGGGGCCACCCTGAGCAGGAGCAGGCTGATGAGGGGTCAGATACCCAGTGGGCAGGTCATGTTCAAGGTCAAGGCTGGCTGGGTGGGATGGGGTGTGGGGGGCTGCGAGCTTCTGCCAGGGTTTATCCCAAGAGCCCTGCAGGGATGGGTCACTGCGTCCCGGGTGCAGGGCTGTGCACAAACAGGTCTACGTCTGATCTGGGAGCAGCAGGGGGACTGAGCAAGAGGACAGTGAGGATGGCCGGGCAGGGCTTTGATGCCTCCAGCCGACTACCCGTCCCTGTCTTGGCAGAAGGCCACGGATGACCTCCAGAGGCGGCTGGCGGACATGCCCTCCTCCCTGACAGAGGGCTTGACCCCACAGGCATCCCCAAAAACAGGTGCTGGGGATTGCCGGGCAAAACCTCCACCACCACCCAGACCACTGTCCCAGGTGGTTGGTCACCGGACAGTGGTCCAGGAGCCGGAGCCCACGGAGGCCGAGCCCGAGGGTGAGAAGGCTGGGGCTGGGTGTTTGTGGTGTGTGGGGATGGGTCGCTGCTGGCCCCACAGGGAGGAGCTCCCAGAGGCTGGTGTGGGGCCAGGAGCAACGACTGGGCACAGAGCGCCCAGCGGGTGGACTGCAGTCGGGGAGACGTCCCGGGGAGGGCTCCTTCCTGGCTGTGGCTTCTCTGGGAGGCCCTGGGCTGGGTTCTGTCTCCGCAAAGGCCCACGGAGAGCAGGCACGGGGATGAGCTTTTCTCCTCTCACAGCTGATCCACCACCTGAGGAGCTAGAGCCGGCTGCAGCTCCATCGGCAGCTCTGGAGGGAGGGGTGGAGCCTGCGACTTCAGCAGGAGACCAGGAGCCGGCAGGTGACCCGGCACCCGCCCACGGAGAGCTTGACGCGGACCAGGAAGAACTGGCACCTGCCCCTGCCCCAGCTCCTGCTACTGTTCCTGCCCCTGCCCCAGCTCCTGCCCTGGATCCTGCCCGTGACCAATCTCCTGCCCTGGATCCTGCCCCTGACCCAGCGCCTGCCCTGGATCCTGCCCCTGACCCAGCGCCTGCCCTGGATCCTGCCCCTGACCCAGCGCCTGCCCTGGATCCTGCCCCTGACCCAGCGCCTGCCCTGGATCCTGCCCCTGACCCAGCGCCTGCCCTGGATCCTGCCCCTGACCCAGCGCCTGCCCTGGATCCTGCCCCTGACCCTGCTCCTGCCCTGGATCCTGCCCCTGACCCAGCGCCTGCCCTGGATCCTGCCCCTGACCCAGCGCCTGCCCTGGATCCTGCCCCTGACCCTGCGCCTGCCCTGGATCCTGCCCCTGCCCTGGATCCTGCCCCTGACCCAGCGCCTGCCCTGGATCCTGCCCCTGACCCAGCACCTGCCCTGGATCCTGCCCCTGACCCAGCGCCTGCCCTGGATCCTGCCCCTGACCCGGATCCTGCCCCTGACCCAGCTCCTGCCCTGGATCCTGCACCTGCCACTGCTCAAAACCAGCTCCTGCCCCTCCTCCTACCCCTTCCCCTGCCAGAGCCACTGCCCCTTCCCCTGCCCCTGCCTGAGCTCCTGTCCCTGCCCCTGCCAGACTCGCTGACCCTTCCCCTGCCCCTTCCTGGGCTCCTGTTCTTGTCCCTGCCCCTGCTCCTGCCCAGAACCCTACCCCTGCCAGAGCCACTGCCCCTTCCCCTGCCCCTGCCTGAGCTCCTGTCCCTGCCCCTGCCAGACCCGCTGCCCCTTCCCCTGCCCCTTCCTGGGCTCCTGTTCTTGTCCCTGCCCCTTCCCCTGCCCCTGCCAGACCCGCTGCCCCTTCCCCTGCCCCTGCCTGAGCTCCTGTCCCTGCTCCTTTTCCTGCTCCTGCTTCTGCCCCTTCCCCTGCCAGACCCGCTGCCCCTTCCCCTGCCCCTGCCTGACCTCCTGTTCCTGCTCCTTTTCCTGCTCCTGCTTCTCCCCCTTCCCCTGCCAGACCCGCTGCCCCTTCCCCCGCGCCTGCCGGAGCTCCTGTTCCTGCTCCTTACCCAGGTCCTGCCCTGAATCCTGCACCTGCCACTACTGCTGATCCTGTCCCTCCCCTTGCCCCTGCCCCTGCCCCTGCCCCTGCTCTTACACCTGTCCCTGCTCCTGTCCCTGCCCCTATCCTAACCCCTGCCCCTACTCCTGCTCCTGCTCCTGCGGGCCTCCCAGAGCCACATCCAGAGCCCACAGCCCTGCGGGGAGAGCTCCCTGTACAATTACCCTTAGTTCCATCGCTGGACCCCGGCCCCGCCAGATTGTTTCATCCCCTCCCCCTATGTTCTTTCTCTCTGGTTCATATTAACTGCTATTTTATCTTTTCATATTCTGTATACTGTTTAGGATTTGTTTGAAATAAAATTACTTGTTTTCAATTCAACACATCATGAGCATTAAGTACATTCCCAACGATGTGCCACCACACCCCAGAACATTGCTGCGGAATATCTCATGTCCCAAAGGAGTCCCCGAACCAGAAGCCCCCCCTGCCCATTTCTCCCCCAGCCCAGACCCTGGAAACCCCTAAGCTGCTTTCTCTCCCTGTTCCTTTCCCTGTTCTGGATGTTTCTGTAAGTGGAATCATGCAATAGGTGCCTTTGTGTCTGCCCACCTACTTTCACAGGGGATTCGTTTTCTTCTGTGTTTCTTTGTCACAAATTTCCCTTATTCGATATTGAAATCCCCGATGGATCACACATCAGATGTAATCATAGAGGCCACTTTAGGAATTATGGGCACAATCTCGGGGCCGAGACCCCTGTTCCTGCTGGGACACCACAGCCTGACCCCAGACAGGAAACGGCTGGTTCCTCCTGTGGCCCACACAGAAACCAGGGAGATGCAGAAAGCTGGAAGACACACCACAATGGGCAAAAGCATTGCTCACGACCCAAGGCCAGAGAAAGGTTTCCCCTGACTCTGGTCCAAATCATGCTCCAAGTCACAGGGTTCCACAGGGACAGAGATCAAACACATGCAAGTCCAAGGGGAGGACAGGCACGGGGGGAGTCAGAGATGTGGGAGCTCCCAGGGAAGGACTCCGGCAAAGGAAACCCTATGGAGGCAGCGCTGGTCACCCTCAGACTGGCAGGTGTCTGGTCTGGGAAGAACGTGAGGAAGCGGAGGTCCAATGCAGGTCCCCTGGAGGAAACGGTGACGGGCACCCCTGTCTGGGAGAACAGTGAGCAGCACCCATCCCAAGCCACAGGGCACCCATCACCCGGTATGCTCAGCCTCGGACTCACCCCCGGAAACTCTGGCTCGGTTTTTCACACATGTATTTTCAGGAGTGTTCAGCACAGCAGTGCTGGAGAGAGCAGGGAATGGAACAACGCTAATGCCCAAGCAGATGGATGGGATCCATGGTCCCAGTCCTCATGACAGAATACCTCGTAGCTACTGTCATGTTGTCATTCAGGGCACAGAATCCGGGAAGCCCCTCCTGAGACCCCCTCCTGCCACCCTGTTCCTGGAAACATTGAGAATTGTTTGAGGAGGAGGTGGAGAGGATCCAGGATGACAGCGGGTCCCAGGAGAAGGAAGGTCAGCACTGGGAGGACACTTGGACGTGCCCTGAGCCACCATCCAGGGCCCGGGCTGTGATGCCCTCAGACCTCACCCCAAATAATGGCTCCTGAGCTATGGATCCAGCATCTCTGCTTTCACTCCCTCCCTCCCTACGTCATTTATTCACTCCCTCGTTCATTCACCCCTCTCTCTCCTTCCCCTCCACCCCTCCCTTCCCTCCCCCACTCCCTCCCTCCCTGCCTCCCTGCCTCCCCTCTACCCCTCCCATCCTCTCTTTCCTCCTCCCTCTCTCCCCTCCCTCTCCCCATCTTGCCTCCCTCCCATCCTCCCTTCCCTCCTCCCTCTCTCCCCTCCTTCTCTCCCATCATCCCTCCCTCTCTCTTTCCCTCACTCCCATCCTCCCTCATTCAGCACAGGATCTGGGGTCCCTGCTGTGTACTGAGCACTGGGGCTTCATCAGTGAGCACCCCCCAACCCACATGCTCACGTCCACTGTGGGAGGTGACGGGGGCAGTCCTCAGGGCTAGCACTGGTGATGAGCACCAGGAATCTGCTCCTGAAAACAGAGGCCAGTTGCACAAAGAAAAGAATGGAGACACCCATGCTTAGCACTTCCTCTAGAAAAATCTAGTCCTGAAAAGTGACGAAAAGGAAATCTATCCTAGACTTCATGCAATGTGAGTTCTAATGGCAGGGACGCACTGAATCCTAGAACCAACAAAGAGGAAATCATCCAGGGTCCACTGGGGGGTTGTGACACAACTTTTCTGAACAAATGACAGCATTTCAGCCACCATCTCCAAGGCCTCCGAGTTTTCCCAAGGGTCTCTGTGATCCTTTGATCCCTCCATCGACCTCCTTGGAAAGCTCTGTCCTGTCCTCTTCCTTGTCTCCTGCCTCTTCTGGGACCCTTCCATGGCTTCCCCCTCCCCCCCACCCCGCCAGGGCCGCCCTCACCAGGATTCCCCATGCCCCTTGGCTGGGCGCCCGCATCCCACACTGGACCCCATGAGCCCAGTCCCTTGTGGAAGGCCTGTGCGCTCCCTCTGGGGTCACTTGGCATCTCCCCTGGCAGCGGCCTGCATCTTCCTGTGCTGGGTCTCCTCTGAGCAGTCTGTGAGGCCGGCCTGTGCCCACGTCACGGGCATGGAAGCGCAAGTCCAGAAGGTCCAGATGACCTGCTCCCAGTCTCAGCATGTGGAGCCTGGGCAGAGAGTGGTCCCTGAGTGGAGGAGGACTTGGGCCCAGGGAGCCTGAGGGAGGACGTGGCACAGTGAGCCCACAGGAGGAGAGTGAGCAACGTGGGGGCCTGGTGCTCAGACCTGCTGGGAGACCACGTCGCACTGGCTCTGTCCCCAGGGCTGGAGGTTGGCAGGGTATCCACCCTCCCAGGCTGCAGGCTGGCAGGGACTGGCAGGGGAGGAGGCAACTGGTGCAGGAGAGAGCCCTCTGCAGAGAGGAGGGGGCAGTCTAAGGTCTTGAAAATGTTCTCCTCATGTTCTCTGCTGGAGAGGTTCTTGAAAAATCTCTGGTTTCTAGGGAAAAATCATCCGGAATTGACTTTGGTTGGCACAGCCGTGCTGGGAAAAGGATGGAGCTTCCCCAAAATACGAAAGATAGAACTCCTGTATGATCCCACTGTCAGGTAGACCTTTTCAGGAAATGAAGTCGGTTTCTCGAAGGAAGATCTGCACTCTCCCACCCAATCTCCCCGAGGAGGGGCGGCCACCCTTAGCAACCCTCCCCTTGAGGCAGCTGCCTCCCTGGACACGGGGCTAGCCCAGGGCTGGAAGGTCTCCACAGCAGCACATCCAATGTCCTGGATACTAGGAGACAGAGTACAGCACCAGGCCAGTGAGGGTCAGGACACACGACCCCAAATATGGCACCTTGGCAAATTAAATAGAGAAGCTAAAAGAACTTTTGCAGAGAGCAGAAGCGAGAAGTTCTCTCTGACCCCCGGTCATCAGCCCTTCTTCCCTGAAGCAGGTCAGAAAACTCCCATGTGGAACTTTCTCTCCCCGGACCACAGGGATGACGTGCTTATCACCAGAGTCAAGGAATTGAGGACCACGGGGTCTATACGAACACACCTGGTGAAACTAACCCTTATCTTCCTAGTTCCTTCTTTACCGTTGACGAGCCCTAGTCCAAACCCCTGCGTCTGTCAATTCTTCACACACTTACTGCTTCTTTGTCTAAAAGGTGCAAGAGCTGTCTGCTCCAGTCACCTCTGCTGGCCTTCATGGTCTTGTGAGGCTCCCACCAAAACAATCAATCCATTTTGCTTGCTTTTCTCCTGTTCATCTGTCTTTGTCAATTTCCAGACTCAGCCAGGGACCTTAAGAGGGTGGAGGAAAACTTTCTCCTCTCTTGCAGCACTGTGGGGCAGGGGGTGGGGAGTCAGGAAAACCCATCCCACCTTCCTGGCTTTGGTGAAAACCGACCTCTGCTGGGAAGCAGCACAGGACTGTGCATGGCTGGGGGAGCCAGAGAGAGGCCTGTGGAACATGTAGGAGCTACCTGGCCCCCAGCCGGGGGACTTGGCCCCAGTGACAAGTCCAAGGTGTGATTATGAATATTAGAATGGAAGCATCCTGAACATCAGACCTTCCCCACGCCAGGCTTCATGATTGCTGCTCGTTGGAGTTGCTACTGTTGGCTTCGTGACTTTTCTGAACTCCCTTTTGTCAAGTCTGTATTCTTTGCTGTGTGTGGCCACTGAATCCCTGTGCTGTTAACTCAGTGGTCAGCCAGTGGCTGGGCAGAGAGGTCACCCCTGTTTCCGAGCTATGGGCTACAGATTGGAGGTCCCCGCAACCCCCTCTTCAGGTTGGAATCATCTGCTCCAGTGGCTCATGGAACTCAGAGAAACATGTTACTTCCTAGATGACCAATTCATTGAAAGGACAGAACTCAGGGCCAGGCAGCTGGAAGCGATGAGCAGGGCAAGGTGTGTAGAAGAAGCTCGGAGCTTCCCTGCTCTCTGAAAGAGGGTCACTGTCACATGCTGGCAGCAGGACCCCCAAAT
>NW_027555136.1:0-26860 GCF_964656455.1 Halichoerus grypus | reverse complement strand
TATGTGCTGGTTCACATTTTTTTATTGATATGCCCTTCACATAACATGTAACTCACCACATTAAAGTATACTAGTCACTGTTTTTTAGAATACAAAGAAAAGTGTGCAGCAATCATCATGATAAATTTTAGGACATTTTCATCACCTCAAAAAGAAAGTTCATACTTATTATCAGTCTATTCCCATTCTTTTTTTTTTTAAGATTTTATTTATTGATTTGACAGAGAGAGACACAGCAAGAGAAGGAACACAAGCAGGGGGAGTGGGAGAGGGAGAAGAAGGCTTCCCGCGGAGCGGGGAGCCCGATGCGGGGCTCGATCCCAGGACCCTGGGATCATGACCTGAGCCTAAGGCAGATGCTTAATGACTGAGCCATTCAGGCACCCCATTCCCATTCTCTTGATGGGACTGATAACCCACCGGAATGGTATAAAGATAGCTTCAAAGTGAAAACACCTGAGATACAAGAGCGGCGGAAGCCTTGTCTGAATTCCTCTTATCTGGCTAAAGCAGTGGGTTGTTTTTTTTTTTAAAGACTTTATTCATTTATTTCAGAGAGAGCACAGAGGAAGAGAGAGAGGGAGAGGGAGAAGCAAACTCCCTCTGAGCAGAGAGCCCGACGTGGGGCTCGATCCCAGGACCCTGAGATCATGACCTGAGCCGAAGGCAGGTGCTCAACCGACTGAACCACCCAGGCGCCCCAGCAGAGTTTTATGAGACAGCTGCCACAACCTGCCCCCCCCCATTCAGGGGGGGGTCTCTAATCAGGGAGGTCTGGTCTTGAGCCTTAGAACATTCCAAAAGATTGCATAAGCAAACCTCATAAGAACTTTCCATCCTTTGAAGTGCACCCCCCCTTGTGAAGTTGGTATATAAACGCCTATCTCAAGCTCTTTAGGGAGCCTCTTCATCTAAAAGCTCTCACATAGTAAATAAACTTTTCTCTTGTTAATTTACTGTTAATTAATTTGCAGTCCCCAGTCACTGTACTAAATTGGTAGAGGAAAAGTTTTTCTCCCAACATCTCCCTGCCATTAGCCCTTGGCAACCAATAATGACTTTATATCTCTATAGATTTGCCTGTTCTGGATATTTTTAGTGACTGAGATCTTACTATGTGTGGTTCTTTGGTGTCTATCTTTTTTCATGTATCATGATGTTTTCAAGGTTCATCAGTGTTTTAGCTAGTATCAGTTCTTCATATTATGGCTAAATAAAAATCTATGGTATGGGGGCGCCTGGGGGTGCTCAGTGGGTTAAGCATCTGCCTTTGGCTCAAATCATGGTCTCAGGGTCCTGGGATCGAGCCCTACATCGGGCTCCCCACTCAGCGGGGAGTCTGCTGCTCTCTTTCCCTCTGCTCCTCCCCACTGCTCGTGCTCTCTCTCCCCCGCTGAAATAAATTAATAAAAAAATCTTTAAAAATCCATGGTATGGATATAACACAATTTGTTTAAACATTCATCAGTTGACGGACATTTGGGTTGTTTCCCCCTTTTGGCTTTAGGAAAAATGCTGCCACAGTCATGTACATGTTTTTGTCTGAATATCTGTTTTCAGTTCTCTGGGTATTTATACCCAGGAGTGCAATTGCTGATCATGTGGTCACTCTAAGTGTAACTTTTGGTGGACGTGCTTTCCACAGTTTTTGTACAATTTTATATTCTCACCAGCAGCGTATGGGGGCTCCAATTTCTCCACATCCTTATCACACTTATTATTTTCCATTTTTTCATTATAGCTGTCCTGGTAGGTGTGAAGGGGTATCTCCTGTGATTTTGATTTCTCTAATGATGTTGGGAATTTTTTTCGTGTGCTTTTTGGCCTTTTGCAAGGAGAGAGCAAAGGCTTTTACAGTATGAGAGCCCCGTGTGTATGAATGCGTCCTGTGCAGCCCTGGTTCACGAGGGCAAAGCCATTTAGACCTCGGTCTCTGGGTACAATGGGTGGTTAGTAGTTACGGAATCTGTGTCTGTCCAGGGAAGGGGGACAGAAGAAAAGGCTTTGGCTTGGATCTCTGCGTGAGGAAATGGCCCCTACTCCCTAAAGGGAAGGACAGGAAACACAGGGAGGAATCCAGAGGGGCAGCTGAGATCCAGAGGCCAGGGATGGGTCAGGTAATTCACTTTCCACTCTGCCTGGTGGGGAAGGTGAGGCAGAGCATTCACCCCTCCCTCCACCCCCTGGGAGTGGAAGGCAGCAGGGGTTTGTGAGATTTCCTGTGTTGACCTGAAATGCAGAAAGGCAGCTGCCTGACCAGGACAAAGCCCCTCAGGGTCCTCTTTGTCTTCCTTCCTTCCGGCCCTAGAAATCCCCACCCACTTCTGTCCAAACAACTAGGGAATGGGTGAGAAAAGGGGTCTGGGAGTCAGAGCCTGAGCCAGGCTGGGAGTAGCCTGGACTGGATGGTCTTGAGGGGACTATGCAGGTGTGGGCAAAGGTGACTTCAATTTCTCCCTTGAAATATGTCTGTATTCATGAAGATCCTTTTTCTTAAATAAGCAAGGACTCCAAACAGGAAGAGTCAACAAAATTCATTGTTTAGTAACCAAATAGCTGGAGGACCCATGAACCTGGGGAGCTGCTTCGACGACTGTTTTAAAAGATCTTTATTTGCATCCATCTGTCTGTCTCCTTAGGTTACAACCTGCTGGGAGGATCCACGCACCCAGTTAACACCCCTCCTCTCTGAGTGGCCGCACCACCTGTTAGGTTCGTGTTTCTCTCGTCATCTACACGTGTCTCCATTATGGGAGCATTCTTTTGCAAGAGCAACGTGTTCCTCTTTCAATAGTTAGGAAGAAATAAATCAAGACGGCAGTCAGGCAGGAGAGACCTGCCAGTCACTGTGATTCCTTCGGCTCCAGCACATCCGCATCCACCTAGGCGGTGTGGACACCGCCTGCGGCAGCCCCGGCCCCACTCAAGGAGCGCTGGCTCCCTAGCAGGTCCTTGGCAAAGGGCGGGAGGGAGGTGACGGGGAGGAAGGAGCGCCTGCTGTCCGGATGCCAACTCTCCCCTAGGGAGGGAGCAATTAAAGTTTTCATAACCTCAGGCATAGGAATGATGCAAACTTGTAACATCGTTTGGGAGTGTATTTATTTAAACTTCTTTTCCCTCTAAGTAGTTTTGCGACTGTTGAACGGTAAATTTACGGTTTTATTGTATCAGCACATTCATCATTTACTTTCTTGCTGGCAGAGACCCAGCAAGGGGGACAAAATTGGTTCTCCTTTGCACCTGGCCTTAGGCGGGACTCCCCGCGGACTTTCTCACGCCCGCCTCTCCCCGCCCCTTCTCGCACCCGGGACCTTCTGAGGCTGTCCCACCCCTCCGCTGGGCGGGGCTGGCGGTGTGGATACTTGATTTCTCTGACTCCCCGCGCTGCCGGAGTCTTTAAACTCTCACCCGCTCCCAGGAACAAGGAAGTGAAGTTCAGGTTTGAGGGCAAGTGATGGCTCCCTACTCCGGGTCAGAGGTGCGGCGGTGGTCCCGAAGTGTCAAGACTGAACGACCGGGTGCGACTGGGTCTTTGCCGACGGCGTGTTGCCTCCGCCAGGTGGGTCCCTTGGCCTTTGTCCCTTTGCCTTTCCTTTCCTTTCTGGAACGGGAGGGGGCCGGGGGCCGGGTTTGGGCGGCCCTTCCGGGCCCGAGGACCTTCCCTGTCCCCCAGCGTGGGGGCAGCCTGTGCCCGGTGTGCTTACCTAGGCCCTCGGTGGCTGCAGCCCCGACGGCTTGGAGGGACAGGCGGGTTGGGGGGGGGGCGAGGCGGGGCGAGGTCGGGCGTTTGGGCGAGGCTGGTCGGGCGTGAGCGCCGGGATTGGACCGCCGCCTACGTTCTAAGTTCTGTGCCCCGGCGGGGGTAGGGGGGAGAGCCTGGTCGTAGCGCCCCTGGGGCCTCCGCGGCCGGCGGGTGGGCCTGGGAGCGTTTCCCTGTGGCTGTGGGTGGGCCCGCGGATTCCTGGATTCCTTCTCCCCTCTCTCCCCTGGCCTTCCTTCCCATTTGCGTGGCCGCGGGAGGTTCCGCTTGGTCGGTTTGGATGGAGGGCTCCTTGGAACGTAGCCCAAGAGAAGTAGTATTTCCTTGAATGAATTTTTGACCTAAAAAAATTACAGCTCCATTTCCACGTGTGCATTTAACCACGGGGAAGAAAAAGCCCCCCAAATTTCAGGGGCTCTCCCCAAGTGATGGAAATGCTGGTAGTTTACTGTTTTAATCTAGTTACAGTTTTGTGAAGTAGGGGTTATCCGAAAGGAGGATGCCTTCTATTAAAGAAATAGTGAAGCTTTCTAAAGAAATAGTTTCAGGTTAGTAAAGATAATAAAAGGTAATGGTAACACAAACTATGAGTAAGGTAAACAAATGGTGTGGATTTTAAAAGTCCAAAAGGAAAACAATTAACCTGGTTACTTTTAGACCCCACCGATAAGGCTGGGGGAGGGGGGGCGTGTGCGTGGGTACACATTTGTTGCTGACAGTGAGGCGGAGGATTGGCCTTATTTCCAAAATTGAAAAATTCAAATGACTTGTTCAAAGAAATTTTGATGGCAAAGGGAGGGCAATCGAGATAGAAAAGGTCAGGGATTTTCATACGAAGGACAGTACTTTGTTTACAGGAGGATTATAACCATTTAATGGGTAAAGGGCACTTGAAACAATGCAGACCTAAGGGAGGTTGGGAAATGGAAGGTAATACAGCCCCCTCAGATGGGCAGGTCTTGGTTGGGAACTCATATAAGAAATTATACAGAAGTGTAGTTTCTGTTTGTATTTCCCTTATACCAGTGCCTGAGGAATCGTTTTGTAAATTTAAGAGTTCTGTTTTTGTGAACTGTTAATATCTTTTTCTATTTGCTAGTTGCTAATCTTTCTCTTATATGATAGCTAGGAGCTCATGCTATATATTAGGAAGACTACTAAAGTGAATTGAAAATATTTTTTCCTCTCAGTGCTTTTCTAATTTTGATTATGGTTTTTCTTCTTTAACATGGTGAATTTTATGTGTTCACATTTACCCGGTTTTTTCAACGGACTTTTGAGTCAAAGGTACCAAAGGCTTTTCCTGCTCCAGAGTTATAAAGGAATGTCCACATTATTTCCTCCAGGACTTCTGGAGTTCCATGTAGAGTTTATCCTGGTTTATTGTGAGCCTTGTGAAACTAACAGCCTATTGCAGATGGCTACCCCTTTATCCCAAGGCAGACCACTCTTACTGATTTGGGAGGCTGCCTCATTGTATACTAAATTTTTGTGTGACTTCAGGTTTCTTCGTGGATTTTGTGTTGTACTATGTATTTTCACATGTGGCAAGACCAGTTCTTACAATTGACATGGCTCTCAATTGTCATAATGCTCCAAAACATTCCTGCCTGTTTATTTTCCCTTACAAACAATGCAAACGAGCAACAAAACATTTAGAAGTCTTTTGTATTTTTCTTAGCATTAGAATAGATTGATGAGGGGCGCTTGGGTGACTCAGTCCATTAAGCATCTGCCTTTGGCTTAGGTCATGATCCCAAGGTCCTGGGATCGAGCCCTGCATCGGGCACCCTGCTCAGCGGGAAGCCTGCTTCTCCCTCTCCTTCTGCTGCTTCCCCTGCTTGTTCTCTCTGTCAAATAAATAAATAAAAATCTTAAAAAAAAAAAAAGAATAGATTGATGAATTAACTGATGAAAAATTGAAATGTTCATCAGATAAAGTCTCCTTATTCAAAAATAAAGTACAACTTTATGCTTCTTAAAGTCTACTTTTCTATCGTTCAGGAATTTTTTTTTTTTTAAAGATTTTATTTATTTGAGAGAGAGAGAATGAGAGACAGAGCACAAGAGGGAAGAGGGTCAGAGGGAGAAGCAGACCCCCTGCTGAGCAGGGAGCCCGATGCGGGACTCGATCCCAGGACTCCAGGATCATGACCTGAGCCGAAGGCAGTCGCTTAACCAACTGAGCCACCCAGGCGCCCTATCGTTCAGGAATTTTAAGGTTGCCCTTCAGTAGATTTTCATGTAACTTTTAGTTTATGCCTAAGCATGTAATCTTTGACTATTGGTATGTTAAAATCCTGTCCACTTTATTTTTAACTGGCCATTTATTCATGGAATTGGCTTTTAGAAATCAGTAAAGCCTTTGGTTACCAAGATAGTTGTTAACTTTCTCAATATCAGTGAATGGTATATTCTCCACAATATAATCGACCCTTCAAAAGATTACAACATTTTAAACCATACCCCTCTGAGGATCAGATTTTTGAGCACTGGTTGGGTAAAGTTGGGGGGAAAAAGTTATAAATCAATGTCTTTAAAAAGTTTGGCCTTATAATATTCATTCTATTTTTAAAATTTTATTTAAATTCAACTAAAAACATATAATGTATTAGTTTCAGGGATATAAGTCTGTGATTCATCAGTCTTATAAAATACCCAGTGCTCATGAACACATATCCTCCCCAATGTCCATCACCCAGTTACCCTATCCCTCTACCCCCTTCCCCTCCAGCAACCCTCATTTTCTTTCCTGTGGTTAAGAGTCTCTTATGATTTGTCTCCCTCTCTGATTTCATTTTGTTTCATTTTTCTCCTCTCTTCCCCTATGATCCTCTGCCTTGTTTCTTAAATTCCACATATCAGTGAGATCATATAATTGTCTTTCTCTGATTGACTTATTTCACTTAGCATAATACCCTCTAGTTCCATCCCCATCGTTGCAAATGGCAAGATTTCATTTTTGATGGCTGTGTAATATTCCATTTTGTGTGTGTGTGTGTGTGTGTGTGTGTGTGTGTGTGTGTGTGTCTATATATATATATATATCACATCTTCTTTATCCATTCATCTGTTGATGGACATCTGGGCTCTTTCCACAGTTTGGCTATTGTGGACATTGCTGCTATAAACATTGAGGTGTAGGTGCCCCTTTGGATCACTACATTTGTATCTTTGGGGTAAATACCTTGTAGTGCAATTGCTGGGTCGTAGGGTAGCTCCATTTTCAACTTTCTGAGGAATCTCCATACCGTTTTCCAGAGTGACTGTACCAGCTTGCATTCCCACCAACAATGTAGGAGGGTTCCCCCTTCTCCACATCCTTGCCAATACTTGTCATTTCCTGACATGTTAATTTTAGCCTTTCTGACTAGTGTGAGGTGGTGTCTCATTGTGGTTTTGATTTGTATTTCCCTGATGCCAAGTGATGTTGAGCTTTTTTTCATGTGTCTGTTGGCCATTTGGATGTCTTCTTTGGAGAAATGTCTGTTCATGTCTTCTGCCTATTTCTTGATTGGATTATTTGTTCTTTTGGTGTTGAGTTTGATAAGTTCTTTATAGATTTTTGGATACTAGCCCTTTATCTGAGGTGTCATTTGCAAATATCTTCCTCCAATCTGTTGTCTTTTGGTTTTGAAGATTATAATATTCATTCTTGCACAGTTGAAATGTCACTACATTTTTTAACACCTCATTGGAGGTGGACTGAAAACTAAATCTCTCAGTTTTTATACACTTATATGATTGTAAAAATTTTGAAGGTTAATATTAAGTAGGGAAAAATGCTAAGAACTTATTTACTAAACTAGCAACAAGTTCCTGTCAGAAATGAACTCAAGGTCCCTACCCAATTCTGAGCAAGATGTTCTCAGTATATCATTTCCACCAAAATTAACAACAGGGTGTGATGAAGATAGACAATGTAGACCTCCTGTAAACAGGAGGAATTTGGAATAGACTGGAAACAAGGAAAAGAGGGCTAAATAGAGTATTATGGAAAATAAATGTGTTCAAAAGACTTTGATTCAAGGACTCCAGGAGATGAATATATCAATTCCTACTGAAAGAATGTAGATCCCATTATTAATATATAAAAGATGCATTTTAAAACTGGAACCTATGACCTAGGCATTAAAGGGGATTAAAAAAAACTTAATATACTTCTATTACGCTTATATTTCATGGACTAAAGAGATATATTTGCTACTAAAAAGAAGGTAACCTGGGCATAACCAGGACATGGATGTTCAGTCGGTGAAGTGTCTCCCTTCCGGTGTGGGTCATGGTCCCAGCGTCCTGGGATCCAGCCCCCCATGGGGCTCCTGGCTCCCTGCTCCGTGGGGAGTCAGCTTCTCCCTCTGCCTCTCCCTCTGCTTGGGCTCTCTCTCTGTCAAATCAATAAATTTATAAAAAAAAAAAAGGGTAACTACTGCTAAATAAGCTATTCCTCACTGTATTCAAATGCTACTATTGGCTGTATGATTTTCAACAATTAAATGGTATTAAAACTATTCTATGAATTTTTTCAAATACATATATATATAATGTATATATCTTATATATATATACACACACACACATTTTTAAGGAGACGGGCTTATTTATTATTGCCTAAAAAGTTGGCTTTTATATGGTGAAAATGAGGTGAATATATTAAATTCAGACCTTGAGAAAAATGAGAAAAAGACACTGACCCTCAACCCCTACTAAATCACTTTCTGGCTCTGATATATAAATCAGATGACTCCAGACAAAGCTCGCCCTGCAGACTACAAGAGGACTATTAGTGAGATTTTAAACACTTGAAAAGAAGATTCAACACCAACAACAAAAGCTAGGGTTGTTGTACCAACCTAACATAAAAAGTTGACTCTTGAGACTCCTGCAGAACTCCCTTGTAAGAGAGGCAGCCCCTGATAGGTTCATGGCAGTGCCAGGACATTGAGAATAGTCAGACAGCCGTGCGCCATGGACCTGTCCGGAGACGCAGCCTGGGCCACGCACCGGGCCGCTTTGGCGACCCTGGTGCCGCTGCCGGCTGCCCTCCGCACCGACCCGTGTGGGCCAGGGTCCACGTCGGAATCCCGTTTGTGGGGGGAGGGGCGGGACGGCGGTGAGGAGAGGCCACGGGCCATGGGCCGGGTGCTCGGGACCCCTCCGTCCTCGGGCCGTTGGAGGTGGACCTCACTGCCGACCCCACGGCCGGTGCCCGTGTTACCGCCTCCGCCGACCTTTGTGTCTGGCCGCTGCAGGCCTCAGGGTCACGCTGGCCTCTGGGGGAGTCCTGACGGAGGATCGGGCACCGACTGGCTAGGGGTGGCTGGGGCTCTGGGCCCACGAGCAGACCAGTGTGTCTCCTGAGGCGTCCTGCAGAGCTGCGCGGGTAAAGATGGAGGCCCGGAGGGGCTTATGGCCACCGCCGGGAGCCTCGGTGAACCTCGCTGGGCCTCGCTGGGCCTCGCCTTTGCTTTTCGGCAGGCTACGTGGAGCCAGAGGGGACGAGGCTCCGAGCCACGCAGCCTCAGAACCGGGAGTGTGCTCCCCCACGAGAGCAGAGCTGCGGGTGGGGGGTGGGTTTGGGGGGACGGGGACATGGGAGCCGCCATGTTGGAGCCGGTGGCCAGGGCTTGGCCTTTTTTCTTCGGCGAGGGGCGGAGGGAGAGGCCCTGGGGGAAGGGCCGGTTGGTGTCCGTGGAGCAATACTGCCATCAAGCGGAACTGGTCTGCGGGTCCCGTGAGCCCACGGCCCGTGGCGTGCCTGGGAGTGAAGTCGGAGCCCCAGGCGGGAGAGAAGGGGCCCGCGGTCCCAAGGTGCCTGGCCCTTTTGACACGCACTCCACACTGGTCCGTTGACGGCCAGCTCTGAAGCAAGCGTGGCATTGGGACGCAGAGGCAAGAGCCAGCCAGCCGGCCGTTCCTTGTCGTTGCCCTGCCCGCCCTGGTGGCGTGTTGGGGAAGGTGTGGCCCAGAACGCGAAGTGTGCAAACTCAGACGCCTCGGCCGGGCGGCTCGGCCTCGACTTGGGTGGGGGAGCACTGGGGCCCGGCCTCCGCCAGACGCCAGAGGCGGGGAAGCCCCTGCAGATGGCGGTGCAGCTGCCCTGTGTGTGTCAGGCGAGGGCTTCGTGGGCCCAGGCCTGGTTTGGGGGGGGAGGGGGCGGTTGGTGGCCGCGGGGACGGGGAAGGGGTGGGGAGAACGGCTAAGGAGGCTGCTGGTGCTTCTACTTTGGCTCGTCCCGGGATGGGCCTGTCCCTCCTGGACTCCTCTCCTCCTGGTGTCCGCCACCACTATCTTCCCCTCCCCTACCCCGCCGCCTCTGCAGACCACCTCACCCTCCAGGTCCCTGGACACCGGGTGGCTAGCCTCCACACCTGATCCTCAGAACCGGACGCAGGGACATCAGGGCCCTGGGCCCTCCCAGACCGACCCTGCTCTGGCTCCTTGGGGAAGGGGCACGGCGGCCACCCAACGCGCGTGGGCCCAAGGCCTCCCTGGCGCCCCTGGCCCGGCTGGGTGCTCCTTCCCCCTCCGGGCTGGCTTGCACCCGTCTCGTCCGCCCAGACATGGCGGCCGCCAGGGTGCCGAGCCCTGGCTTCCCGTGCCCGACCCGCAGGGCACCGGGACCTCGCGCTCTGTCCCGCTACCCGTCCGTGGAACCTCCCAGGTTGCCCTGGGGGAGCTCTGCACCTCGGGGCAGTTGCGGGGGGGGGGTGGGATGTGGTGCCACGGAGGTAGGGCCCGTCTCCAGTCCCGCCTGGGACTCCCACGTCACTGCTGGGCCTCTCCACTCGGGGCGGGCGCAGCGCGGGGCTCACGGGACCGCCGAGGAGTTCCGCTTGATGGCAGTATTGCACCACGGATGCCAACCGTCCCTTCCCCCACGGGCCTCTCCCTCCGCCCTTTGGCGAAGAAAAAAGGCCACGCCAGAAAGAAAACAAAAAGAAAAGGCCAGGCCAGTGTCCACCCTCCCTGGCTCCAACATGGCGGCTCCCACGTCTCGGCCGCTGTGGCGGAGGGGAGCATTCCCGCTTCTGGGGCTCCAGGGAGCGGAGCCTCGTCCCCTGGGCAGCGGGCCGAACCCCGTGTGCCCAGATGGACCCACAGCCAGGCACCCGTCTGCCATGGCCACGAGGGAGGCTCCCGCTCTGGAGCACACGGGCCGACCTTAGCGGAGACCCCAGCTGTCCCAGTAGCCTCACGCGTGGAAGGAAGGTCGGGGATGGGTCGTGCCTTCCCCCGCACACGTGTGCCCAAGCATCCGCACAGGTCCACCACCACCACCCCGACCGAGTGCGTGAAGGCACCTGTTGCCCCTTCTCCTCGCGCACGTCAGCTCCCAGAAAGCCCCTTAGTGTGTGTGTGAAGGGGACCGGGGGGTGGGGGGGTGCGGGGGGGGTAGGGAGGAGGGAGGACGTGAAGGGAGAGGCTGTGCATGCTCACCTCCTTCTTGGCCAGGGGCACCCCGGTGTTGACCCCCTGGCTCTCCTTGTCCCCCAGCCCTTGCCCGAGAGCCCGGCGGCGTGCACGCGCCCTTTGGGCCCCGGCGCCAGCAGCGGCCCCCGCAGAGCTTGGGTCCCCGGAACGGTCGGCCGCCCTGCTTGCCGTCTCGGGGGCCTACCCAGAGGGGAGCAACTGGTTCACCCTGGGCCCGAGGTCGAGGAGCGGGGCTTCGCTGGCCTACTCTTGACTCCAGGTGGGGAAGGTGGGTGTCGATGCGGTGAATCCGAAGGATGAGGTCCTTGAGGGTTCGAGCGGTCCCCGGGGAGGGTATCCGTGGCCTCTGTCACCATTCCCGACCTGGGCCCCGTGGGGTACCGGGGGGCCCGTGCCCGCACTGTGTCTGGCGAGCCGACCGAGAACCCAGTGCCGACCCAGCTGAGCTAGGGGGCACCTGCGTCGCCTCCCTTGGCGCGACCCCGACCGTCCGGGCGGTTGACTGCTCTCGGAGCCAGGCCCTCCCTTCCCGAGGCGGCGCATCCCCACTTGGGGGTCTTCCGTGGCTCCTGCCTGCGCTCCGAGGGTGCTCAGGCCTTTGCTTTGTGGGCGGGAGGGAATCCCTAGAGTGGGTGGCAGGCCTCGGAGAACGGAGACCGGGGGTTTCAGCCGGGCCGGGGGGGGGGGGGTTGGGGGGGTTGGGGGGGTGGTGGGAAACTGTCTGCCAGCCTGCTTGGAAGGCCGGGCAGGTGACAGTGTCCGGGATGACCCTTTGGACTTGAGGCCGGCCCGGGCCTAGCGCAGGTCTGGGGAGAGGAGCGTGGGGACGCAGGCGACCCCCAGAGGGGCGGTGGACGCTCTGGCTCCCTACTCGCGACCGCGCGCCGCTCTGGCTCCCTTGACGTGGGCCCGGGAGGTGGGCGGGCGGGCGGGCGGGCGGGCGTGCGTGCGTGCCTGGACCGGTGCCGCGGGCCCACTTCCGACTTGGCCCGTGCCGGGCTGTCTTGGGGTGGACGCGTCTCTTTGCGGGGCCCCGTGGCTCCATGCTGAAAGAACGGAGCCCCTCTGGTGCATCTTCCCTCTCCCCCCACCGCCAGCCCCGGTCAGGCCCCAGCCCTCGTGGCGTGAGTCTCCCAGGTCAGCAGGGTTTGTGTCCCAACAGGGTGTCGTTCAGCCAGGGTTCGCAGAACTGAGGCGTGGGAAGGGACCGGAAGGACCCTCTGGAGGTGGAGGACGGGGAGCGGGGGTGGTTTGCGAGTGGGGTGGTGTGTTGCTTGCCACGGGAGGGACCGAATGAATATCTGCTCCCTGCCCTGGGAAGAGTGAGGTGGTGGGCCGCTCGGGCCGAGTCCGGGGCGAAGCAGGGCCGGAAGCAAAAGTGTTCCCCAAGGGTTGAAGTTGGACGAGCCTCGTGCCATTCTAGAGCAGGGAGAGGGCCCCGCGTGCTCGAAAGGAGCGCCGTTATGCCCTCGGGCGCAGGGACTGGGGTAGAATCGGACACCTGTCGTTCACCTACTCGGGCGCTTGCTGTGGGTTGTGCGGGCCACCTCCTGAGGTTTGGAAAAGGGTGACCTCCAACTGTGATCCACCGTTGTTTCTGGGGGACGGTGCGTGTGTGAGCGTGTGCGTGCATGCGTCCGTTCCCGTGAAGTAGCGTGAGCGCGTGTCTGTGAGTGCAAGTGTGTTTTCGAGCGTGTTCGTAGTGTGTGTGTGTGTGTGTGTGTGTGTGTGTGTGGTTTTTCTCCCCTTCTATGCCCCAGGCACGAGAGGCGGGTTGTGAGGGCGCACTTGAGAGGGACCGTGAGGTGTCCACCCCAGGATCCGGGCCGATCGAGGGGAGAGAAGAGCAGCAGTGGGGTGCATTGGCCCGGTCCCGCTCTGCTGGGAAAGGCCCGGGTCCTGGAGAGCAGGGGCACACGTGGGGCTGGCCCGTCCCTGGCCTGCCCCCTCCCGTGGGAGCTGTCCCGAGGCGCAGCCTGGGCCAGGCACCGGGCCGCTTTGGCGACCCTGGTGCCGCTGCCGGCTGCCCTCCGCACCGACCCGTGTGGGCCAGGGTCCACGTCGGAATCCCGTTTGTGGGGGGAGGGGCGGGACGGCGGTGAGGAGAGGCCACGGGCCATGGGCCGGGTGCTCGGGACCCCTCCGTCCTCGGGCCGTTGGAGGTGGACCTCACTGCCGACCCCACGGCCGGTGCCCGTGTTACCGCCTCCGCCGACCTTTGTGTCTGGCCGCTGCAGGCCTCAGGGTCACGCTGGCCTCTGGGGGAGTCCTGACGGAGGATCGGGCACCGACTGGCTAGGGGTGGCTGGGGCTCTGGGCCCACGAGCAGACCAGTGTGTCTCCTGAGGCGTCCTGCAGAGCTGCGCGGGTAAAGATGGAGGCCCGGAGGGGCTTATGGCCACCGCCGGGAGCCTCGGTGAACCTCGCTGGGCCTCGCTGGGCCTCGCCTTTGCTTTTCGGCAGGCTACGTGGAGCCAGAGGGGACGAGGCTCCGAGCCACGCAGCCTCAGAACCGGGAGTGTGCTCCCCCACGAGAGCAGAGCTGCGGGTGGGGGGTGGGTTTGGGGGGACGGGGACATGGGAGCCGCCATGTTGGAGCCGGTGGCCAGGGCTTGGCCTTTTTTCTTCGGCGAGGGGCGGAGGGAGAGGCCCTGGGGGAAGGGCCGGTTGGTGTCCGTGGAGCAATACTGCCATCAAGCGGAACTGGTCTGCGGGTCCCGTGAGCCCACGGCCCGTGGCGTGCCTGGGAGTGAAGTCGGAGCCCCAGGCGGGAGAGAAGGGGCCCGCGGTCCCAAGGTGCCTGGCCCTTTTGACACGCACTCCACACTGGTCCGTTGACGGCCAGCTCTGAAGCAAGCGTGGCATTGGGACGCAGAGGCAAGAGCCAGCCAGCCGGCCGTTCCTTGTCGTTGCCCTGCCCGCCCTGGTGGCGTGTTGGGGAAGGTGTGGCCCAGAACGCGAAGTGTGCAAACTCAGACGCCTCGGCCGGGCGGCTCGGCCTCGACTTGGGTGGGGGAGCACTGGGGCCCGGCCTCCGCCAGACGCCAGAGGCGGGGAAGCCCCTGCAGATGGCGGTGCAGCTGCCCTGTGTGTGTCAGGCGAGGGCTTCGTGGGCCCAGGCCTGGTTTGGGGGGGGAGGGGGCGGTTGGTGGCCGCGGGGACGGGGAAGGGGTGGGGAGAACGGCTAAGGAGGCTGCTGGTGCTTCTACTTTGGCTCGTCCCGGGATGGGCCTGTCCCTCCTGGACTCCTCTCCTCCTGGTGTCCGCCACCACTATCTTCCCCTCCCCTACCCCGCCGCCTCTGCAGACCACCTCACCCTCCAGGTCCCTGGACACCGGGTGGCTAGCCTCCACACCTGATCCTCAGAACCGGACGCAGGGACATCAGGGCCCTGGGCCCTCCCAGACCGACCCTGCTCTGGCTCCTTGGGGAAGGGGCACGGCGGCCACCCAACGCGCGTGGGCCCAAGGCCTCCCTGGCGCCCCTGGCCCGGCTGGGTGCTCCTTCCCCCTCCGGGCTGGCTTGCACCCGTCTCGTCCGCCCAGACATGGCGGCCGCCAGGGTGCCGAGCCCTGGCTTCCCGTGCCCGACCCGCAGGGCACCGGGACCTCGCGCTCTGTCCCGCTACCCGTCCGTGGAACCTCCCAGGTTGCCCTGGGGGAGCTCTGCACCTCGGGGCAGTTGCGGGGGGGGGGTGGGATGTGGTGCCACGGAGGTAGGGCCCGTCTCCAGTCCCGCCTGGGACTCCCACGTCACTGCTGGGCCTCTCCACTCGGGGCGGGCGCAGCGCGGGGCTCACGGGACCGCCGAGGAGTTCCGCTTGATGGCAGTATTGCACCACGGATGCCAACCGTCCCTTCCCCCACGGGCCTCTCCCTCCGCCCTTTGGCGAAGAAAAAAGGCCACGCCAGAAAGAAAACAAAAAGAAAAGGCCAGGCCAGTGTCCACCCTCCCTGGCTCCAACATGGCGGCTCCCACGTCTCGGCCGCTGTGGCGGAGGGGAGCATTCCCGCTTCTGGGGCTCCAGGGAGCGGAGCCTCGTCCCCTGGGCAGCGGGCCGAACCCCGTGTGCCCAGATGGACCCACAGCCAGGCACCCGTCTGCCATGGCCACGAGGGAGGCTCCCGCTCTGGAGCACACGGGCCGACCTTAGCGGAGACCCCAGCTGTCCCAGTAGCCTCACGCGTGGAAGGAAGGTCGGGGATGGGTCGTGCCTTCCCCCGCACACGTGTGCCCAAGCATCCGCACAGGTCCACCACCACCACCCCGACCGAGTGCGTGAAGGCACCTGTTGCCCCTTCTCCTCGCGCACGTCAGCTCCCAGAAAGCCCCTTAGTGTGTGTGTGAAGGGGACCGGGGGGTGGGGGGGTGCGGGGGGGGTAGGGAGGAGGGAGGACGTGAAGGGAGAGGCTGTGCATGCTCACCTCCTTCTTGGCCAGGGGCACCCCGGTGTTGACCCCCTGGCTCTCCTTGTCCCCCAGCCCTTGCCCGAGAGCCCGGCGGCGTGCACGCGCCCTTTGGGCCCCGGCGCCAGCAGCGGCCCCCGCAGAGCTTGGGTCCCCGGAACGGTCGGCCGCCCTGCTTGCCGTCTCGGGGGCCTACCCAGAGGGGAGCAACTGGTTCACCCTGGGCCCGAGGTCGAGGAGCGGGGCTTCGCTGGCCTACTCTTGACTCCAGGTGGGGAAGGTGGGTGTCGATGCGGTGAATCCGAAGGATGAGGTCCTTGAGGGTTCGAGCGGTCCCCGGGGAGGGTATCCGTGGCCTCTGTCACCATTCCCGACCTGGGCCCCGTGGGGTACCGGGGGGCCCGTGCCCGCACTGTGTCTGGCGAGCCGACCGAGAACCCAGTGCCGACCCAGCTGAGCTAGGGGGCACCTGCGTCGCCTCCCTTGGCGCGACCCCGACCGTCCGGGCGGTTGACTGCTCTCGGAGCCAGGCCCTCCCTTCCCGAGGCGGCGCATCCCCACTTGGGGGTCTTCCGTGGCTCCTGCCTGCGCTCCGAGGGTGCTCAGGCCTTTGCTTTGTGGGCGGGAGGGAATCCCTAGAGTGGGTGGCAGGCCTCGGAGAACGGAGACCGGGGGTTTCAGCCGGGCCGGGGGGGGGGGGTTGGGGGGGTTGGGGGGGTGGTGGGAAACTGTCTGCCAGCCTGCTTGGAAGGCCGGGCAGGTGACAGTGTCCGGGATGACCCTTTGGACTTGAGGCCGGCCCGGGCCTAGCGCAGGTCTGGGGAGAGGAGCGTGGGGACGCAGGCGACCCCCAGAGGGGCGGTGGACGCTCTGGCTCCCTACTCGCGACCGCGCGCCGCTCTGGCTCCCTTGACGTGGGCCCGGGAGGTGGGCGGGCGGGCGGGCGGGCGGGCGTGCGTGCGTGCCTGGACCGGTGCCGCGGGCCCACTTCCGACTTGGCCCGTGCCGGGCTGTCTTGGGGTGGACGCGTCTCTTTGCGGGGCCCCGTGGCTCCATGCTGAAAGAACGGAGCCCCTCTGGTGCATCTTCCCTCTCCCCCCACCGCCAGCCCCGGTCAGGCCCCAGCCCTCGTGGCGTGAGTCTCCCAGGTCAGCAGGGTTTGTGTCCCAACAGGGTGTCGTTCAGCCAGGGTTCGCAGAACTGAGGCGTGGGAAGGGACCGGAAGGACCCTCTGGAGGTGGAGGACGGGGAGCGGGGGTGGTTTGCGAGTGGGGTGGTGTGTTGCTTGCCACGGGAGGGACCGAATGAATATCTGCTCCCTGCCCTGGGAAGAGTGAGGTGGTGGGCCGCTCGGGCCGAGTCCGGGGCGAAGCAGGGCCGGAAGCAAAAGTGTTCCCCAAGGGTTGAAGTTGGACGAGCCTCGTGCCATTCTAGAGCAGGGAGAGGGCCCCGCGTGCTCGAAAGGAGCGCCGTTATGCCCTCGGGCGCAGGGACTGGGGTAGAATCGGACACCTGTCGTTCACCTACTCGGGCGCTTGCTGTGGGTTGTGCGGGCCACCTCCTGAGGTTTGGAAAAGGGTGACCTCCAACTGTGATCCACCGTTGTTTCTGGGGGACGGTGCGTGTGTGAGCGTGTGCGTGCATGCGTCCGTTCCCGTGAAGTAGCGTGAGCGCGTGTCTGTGAGTGCAAGTGTGTTTTCGAGCGTGTTCGTAGTGTGTGTGTGTGTGTGTGTGTGTGTGTGTGGTTTTTCTCCCCTTCTATGCCCCAGGCACGAGAGGCGGGTTGTGAGGGCGCACTTGAGAGGGACCGTGAGGTGTCCACCCCAGGATCCGGGCCGATCGAGGGGAGAGAAGAGCAGCAGTGGGGTGCATTGGCCCGGTCCCGCTCTGCTGGGAAAGGCCCGGGTCCTGGAGAGCAGGGGCACACGTGGGGCTGGCCCGTCCCTGGCCTGCCCCCTCCCGTGGGAGCTGTCCCGAGGCGCAGCCTGGGCCAGGCACCGGGCCGCTTTGGCGACCCTGGTGCCGCTGCCGGCTGCCCTCCGCACCGACCCGTGTGGGCCAGGGTCCACGTCGGAATCCCGTTTGTGGGGGGAGGGGCGGGACGGCGGTGAGGAGAGGCCACGGGCCATGGGCCGGGTGCTCGGGACCCCTCCGTCCTCGGGCCGTTGGAGGTGGACCTCACTGCCGACCCCACGGCCGGTGCCCGTGTTACCGCCTCCGCCGACCTTTGTGTCTGGCCGCTGCAGGCCTCAGGGTCACGCTGGCCTCTGGGGGAGTCCTGACGGAGGATCGGGCACCGACTGGCTAGGGGTGGCTGGGGCTCTGGGCCCACGAGCAGACCAGTGTGTCTCCTGAGGCGTCCTGCAGAGCTGCGCGGGTAAAGATGGAGGCCCGGAGGGGCTTATGGCCACCGCCGGGAGCCTCGGTGAACCTCGCTGGGCCTCGCTGGGCCTCGCCTTTGCTTTTCGGCAGGCTACGTGGAGCCAGAGGGGACGAGGCTCCGAGCCACGCAGCCTCAGAACCGGGAGTGTGCTCCCCCACGAGAGCAGAGCTGCGGGTGGGGGGTGGGTTTGGGGGGACGGGGACATGGGAGCCGCCATGTTGGAGCCGGTGGCCAGGGCTTGGCCTTTTTTCTTCGGCGAGGGGCGGAGGGAGAGGCCCTGGGGGAAGGGCCGGTTGGTGTCCGTGGAGCAATACTGCCATCAAGCGGAACTGGTCTGCGGGTCCCGTGAGCCCACGGCCCGTGGCGTGCCTGGGAGTGAAGTCGGAGCCCCAGGCGGGAGAGAAGGGGCCCGCGGTCCCAAGGTGCCTGGCCCTTTTGACACGCACTCCACACTGGTCCGTTGACGGCCAGCTCTGAAGCAAGCGTGGCATTGGGACGCAGAGGCAAGAGCCAGCCAGCCGGCCGTTCCTTGTCGTTGCCCTGCCCGCCCTGGTGGCGTGTTGGGGAAGGTGTGGCCCAGAACGCGAAGTGTGCAAACTCAGACGCCTCGGCCGGGCGGCTCGGCCTCGACTTGGGTGGGGGAGCACTGGGGCCCGGCCTCCGCCAGACGCCAGAGGCGGGGAAGCCCCTGCAGATGGCGGTGCAGCTGCCCTGTGTGTGTCAGGCGAGGGCTTCGTGGGCCCAGGCCTGGTTTGGGGGGGGAGGGGGCGGTTGGTGGCCGCGGGGACGGGGAAGGGGTGGGGAGAACGGCTAAGGAGGCTGCTGGTGCTTCTACTTTGGCTCGTCCCGGGATGGGCCTGTCCCTCCTGGACTCCTCTCCTCCTGGTGTCCGCCACCACTATCTTCCCCTCCCCTACCCCGCCGCCTCTGCAGACCACCTCACCCTCCAGGTCCCTGGACACCGGGTGGCTAGCCTCCACACCTGATCCTCAGAACCGGACGCAGGGACATCAGGGCCCTGGGCCCTCCCAGACCGACCCTGCTCTGGCTCCTTGGGGAAGGGGCACGGCGGCCACCCAACGCGCGTGGGCCCAAGGCCTCCCTGGCGCCCCTGGCCCGGCTGGGTGCTCCTTCCCCCTCCGGGCTGGCTTGCACCCGTCTCGTCCGCCCAGACATGGCGGCCGCCAGGGTGCCGAGCCCTGGCTTCCCGTGCCCGACCCGCAGGGCACCGGGACCTCGCGCTCTGTCCCGCTACCCGTCCGTGGAACCTCCCAGGTTGCCCTGGGGGAGCTCTGCACCTCGGGGCAGTTGCGGGGGGGGGGTGGGATGTGGTGCCACGGAGGTAGGGCCCGTCTCCAGTCCCGCCTGGGACTCCCACGTCACTGCTGGGCCTCTCCACTCGGGGCGGGCGCAGCGCGGGGCTCACGGGACCGCCGAGGAGTTCCGCTTGATGGCAGTATTGCACCACGGATGCCAACCGTCCCTTCCCCCACGGGCCTCTCCCTCCGCCCTTTGGCGAAGAAAAAAGGCCACGCCAGAAAGAAAACAAAAAGAAAAGGCCAGGCCAGTGTCCACCCTCCCTGGCTCCAACATGGCGGCTCCCACGTCTCGGCCGCTGTGGCGGAGGGGAGCATTCCCGCTTCTGGGGCTCCAGGGAGCGGAGCCTCGTCCCCTGGGCAGCGGGCCGAACCCCGTGTGCCCAGATGGACCCACAGCCAGGCACCCGTCTGCCATGGCCACGAGGGAGGCTCCCGCTCTGGAGCACACGGGCCGACCTTAGCGGAGACCCCAGCTGTCCCAGTAGCCTCACGCGTGGAAGGAAGGTCGGGGATGGGTCGTGCCTTCCCCCGCACACGTGTGCCCAAGCATCCGCACAGGTCCACCACCACCACCCCGACCGAGTGCGTGAAGGCACCTGTTGCCCCTTCTCCTCGCGCACGTCAGCTCCCAGAAAGCCCCTTAGTGTGTGTGTGAAGGGGACCGGGGGGTGGGGGGGTGCGGGGGGGGTAGGGAGGAGGGAGGACGTGAAGGGAGAGGCTGTGCATGCTCACCTCCTTCTTGGCCAGGGGCACCCCGGTGTTGACCCCCTGGCTCTCCTTGTCCCCCAGCCCTTGCCCGAGAGCCCGGCGGCGTGCACGCGCCCTTTGGGCCCCGGCGCCAGCAGCGGCCCCCGCAGAGCTTGGGTCCCCGGAACGGTCGGCCGCCCTGCTTGCCGTCTCGGGGGCCTACCCAGAGGGGAGCAACTGGTTCACCCTGGGCCCGAGGTCGAGGAGCGGGGCTTCGCTGGCCTACTCTTGACTCCAGGTGGGGAAGGTGGGTGTCGATGCGGTGAATCCGAAGGATGAGGTCCTTGAGGGTTCGAGCGGTCCCCGGGGAGGGTATCCGTGGCCTCTGTCACCATTCCCGACCTGGGCCCCGTGGGGTACCGGGGGGCCCGTGCCCGCACTGTGTCTGGCGAGCCGACCGAGAACCCAGTGCCGACCCAGCTGAGCTAGGGGGCACCTGCGTCGCCTCCCTTGGCGCGACCCCGACCGTCCGGGCGGTTGACTGCTCTCGGAGCCAGGCCCTCCCTTCCCGAGGCGGCGCATCCCCACTTGGGGGTCTTCCGTGGCTCCTGCCTGCGCTCCGAGGGTGCTCAGGCCTTTGCTTTGTGGGCGGGAGGGAATCCCTAGAGTGGGTGGCAGGCCTCGGAGAACGGAGACCGGGGGTTTCAGCCGGGCCGGGGGGGGGGGGTTGGGGGGGTTGGGGGGGTGGTGGGAAACTGTCTGCCAGCCTGCTTGGAAGGCCGGGCAGGTGACAGTGTCCGGGATGACCCTTTGGACTTGAGGCCGGCCCGGGCCTAGCGCAGGTCTGGGGAGAGGAGCGTGGGGACGCAGGCGACCCCCAGAGGGGCGGTGGACGCTCTGGCTCCCTACTCGCGACCGCGCGCCGCTCTGGCTCCCTTGACGTGGGCCCGGGAGGTGGGCGGGCGGGCGGGCGGGCGGGCGTGCGTGCGTGCCTGGACCGGTGCCGCGGGCCCACTTCCGACTTGGCCCGTGCCGGGCTGTCTTGGGGTGGACGCGTCTCTTTGCGGGGCCCCGTGGCTCCATGCTGAAAGAACGGAGCCCCTCTGGTGCATCTTCCGTCTCCCCCCACCGCCAGCCCCGGTCAGGCCCCAGCCCTCGTGGCGTGAGTCTCCCAGGTCAGCAGGGTTTGTGTCCCAACAGGGTGTCGTTCAGCCAGGGTTCGCAGAACTGAGGCGTGGGAAGGGACCGGAAGGACCCTCTGGAGGTGGAGGACGGGGAGCGGGGGTGGTTTGCGAGTGGGGTGGTGTGTTGCTTGCCACGGGAGGGACCGAATGAATATCTGCTCCCTGCCCTGGGAAGAGTGAGGTGGTGGGCCGCTCGGGCCGAGTCCGGGGCGAAGCAGGGCCGGAAGCAAAAGTGTTCCCCAAGGGTTGAAGTTGGACGAGCCTCGTGCCATTCTAGAGCAGGGAGAGGGCCCCGCGTGCTCGAAAGGAGCGCCGTTATGCCCTCGGGCGCAGGGACTGGGGTAGAATCGGACACCTGTCGTTCACCTACTCGGGCGCTTGCTGTGGGTTGTGCGGGCCACCTCCTGAGGTTTGGAAAAGGGTGACCTCCAACTGTGATCCACCGTTGTTTCTGGGGGACGGTGCGTGTGTGAGCGTGTGCGTGCATGCGTCCGTTCCCGTGAAGTAGCGTGAGCGCGTGTCTGTGAGTGCAAGTGTGTTTTCGAGCGTGTTCGTAGTGTGTGTGTGTGTGTGTGTGTGTGTGTGTGGTTTTTCTCCCCTTCTATGCCCCAGGCACGAGAGGCGGGTTGTGAGGGCGCACTTGAGAGGGACCGTGAGGTGTCCACCCCAGGATCCGGGCCGATCGAGGGGAGAGAAGAGCAGCAGTGGGGTGCATTGGCCCGGTCCCGCTCTGCTGGGAAAGGCCCGGGTCCTGGAGAGCAGGGGCACACGTGGGGCTGGCCCGTCCCTGGCCTGCCCCCTCCCGTGGGAGCTGTCCCGAGGCGCAGCCTGGGCCAGGCACCGGGCCGCTTTGGCGACCCTGGTGCCGCTGCCGGCTGCCCTCCGCACCGACCCGTGTGGGCCAGGGTCCACGTCGGAATCCCGTTTGTGGGGGGAGGGGCGGGACGGCGGTGAGGAGAGGCCACGGGCCATGGGCCGGGTGCTCGGGACCCCTCCGTCCTCGGGCCGTTGGAGGTGGACCTCACTGCCGACCCCACGGCCGGTGCCCGTGTTACCGCCTCCGCCGACCTTTGTGTCTGGCCGCTGCAGGCCTCAGGGTCACGCTGGCCTCTGGGGGAGTCCTGACGGAGGATCGGGCACCGACTGGCTAGGGGTGGCTGGGGCTCTGGGCCCACGAGCAGACCAGTGTGTCTCCTGAGGCGTCCTGCAGAGCTGCGCGGGTAAAGATGGAGGCCCGGAGGGGCTTATGGCCACCGCCGGGAGCCTCGGTGAACCTCGCTGGGCCTCGCTGGGCCTCGCCTTTGCTTTTCGGCAGGCTACGTGGAGCCAGAGGGGACGAGGCTCCGAGCCACGCAGCCTCAGAACCGGGAGTGTGCTCCCCCACGAGAGCAGAGCTGCGGGTGGGGGGTGGGTTTGGGGGGACGGGGACATGGGAGCCGCCATGTTGGAGCCGGTGGCCAGGGCTTGGCCTTTTTTCTTCGGCGAGGGGCGGAGGGAGAGGCCCTGGGGGAAGGGCCGGTTGGTGTCCGTGGAGCAATACTGCCATCAAGCGGAACTGGTCTGCGGGTCCCGTGAGCCCACGGCCCGTGGCGTGCCTGGGAGTGAAGTCGGAGCCCCAGGCGGGAGAGAAGGGGCCCGCGGTCCCAAGGTGCCTGGCCCTTTTGACACGCACTCCACACTGGTCCGTTGACGGCCAGCTCTGAAGCAAGCGTGGCATTGGGACGCAGAGGCAAGAGCCAGCCAGCCGGCCGTTCCTTGTCGTTGCCCTGCCCGCCCTGGTGGCGTGTTGGGGAAGGTGTGGCCCAGAACGCGAAGTGTGCAAACTCAGACGCCTCGGCCGGGCGGCTCGGCCTCGACTTGGGTGGGGGAGCACTGGGGCCCGGCCTCCGCCAGACGCCAGAGGCGGGGAAGCCCCTGCAGATGGCGGTGCAGCTGCCCTGTGTGTGTCAGGCGAGGGCTTCGTGGGCCCAGGCCTGGTTTGGGGGGGGAGGGGGCGGTTGGTGGCCGCGGGGACGGGGAAGGGGTGGGGAGAACGGCTAAGGAGGCTGCTGGTGCTTCTACTTTGGCTCGTCCCGGGATGGGCCTGTCCCTCCTGGACTCCTCTCCTCCTGGTGTCCGCCACCACTATCTTCCCCTCCCCTACCCCGCCGCCTCTGCAGACCACCTCACCCTCCAGGTCCCTGGACACCGGGTGGCTAGCCTCCACACCTGATCCTCAGAACCGGACGCAGGGACATCAGGGCCCTGGGCCCTCCCAGACCGACCCTGCTCTGGCTCCTTGGGGAAGGGGCACGGCGGCCACCCAACGCGCGTGGGCCCAAGGCCTCCCTGGCGCCCCTGGCCCGGCTGGGTGCTCCTTCCCCCTCCGGGCTGGCTTGCACCCGTCTCGTCCGCCCAGACATGGCGGCCGCCAGGGTGCCGAGCCCTGGCTTCCCGTGCCCGACCCGCAGGGCACCGGGACCTCGCGCTCTGTCCCGCTACCCGTCCGTGGAACCTCCCAGGTTGCCCTGGGGGAGCTCTGCACCTCGGGGCAGTTGCGGGGGGGGGTGGGATGTGGTGCCACGGAGGTAGGGCCCGTCTCCAGTCCCGCCTGGGACTCCCACGTCACTGCTGGGCCTCTTCCACTCGGGGCGGGCGCAGCGCGGGGCTCACGGGACCGCCGAGGAGTTCCGCTTGATGGCAGTATTGCACCACGGATGCCAACCGTCCCTTCCCCCACGGGCCTCTCCCTCCGCCCTTTGGCGAAGAAAAAAGGCCACGCCAGAAAGAAAACAAAAAGAAAAGGCCAGGCCAGTGTCCACCCTCCCTGGCTCCAACATGGCGGCTCCCACGTCTCGGCCGCTGTGGCGGAGGGGAGCATTCCCGCTTCTGGGGCTCCAGGGAGCGGAGCCTCGTCCCCTGGGCAGCGGGCCGAACCCCGTGTGCCCAGATGGACCCACAGCCAGGCACCCGTCTGCCATGGCCACGAGGGAGGCTCCCGCTCTGGAGCACACGGGCCGACCTTAGCGGAGACCCCAGCTGTCCCAGTAGCCTCACGCGTGGAAGGAAGGTCGGGGATGGGTCGTGCCTTCCCCCGCACACGTGTGCCCAAGCATCCGCACAGGTCCACCACCACCACCCCGACCGAGTGCGTGAAGGCACCTGTTGCCCCTTCTCCTCGCGCACGTCAGCTCCCAGAAAGCCCCTTAGTGTGTGTGTGAAGGGGACCGGGGGGTGGGGGGGTGCGGGGGGGTAGGGAGGAGGGAGGACGTGAAGGGAGAGGCTGTGCATGCTCACCTCCTTCTTGGCCAGGGGCACCCCGGTGTTGACCCCCTGGCTCTCCTTGTCCCCCAGCCCTTGCCCGAGAGCCCGGCGGCGTGCACGCGCCCTTTGGGCCCCGGCGCCAGCAGCGGCCCCCGCAGAGCTTGGGTCCCCGGAACGGTCGGCCGCCCTGCTTGCCGTCTCGGGGGCCTACCCAGAGGGGAGCAACTGGTTCACCCTGGGCCCGAGGTCGAGGAGCGGGGCTTCGCTGGCCTACTCTTGACTCCAGGTGGGGAAGGGTGGGTGTCGATGCGGTGAATCCGAAGGATGAGGTCCTTGAGGGTTCGAGCGGTCCCCGGGGAGGGTATCCGTGGCCTCTGTCACCATTCCCGACCTGGGCCCCGTGGGGTACCGGGGGGCCCGTGCCCGCACTGTGTCTGGCGAGCCGACCGAGAACCCAGTGCCGACCCAGCTGAGCTAGGGGCACCTGCGTCGCCTCCCTTGGCGCGACCCCGACCGTCCGGGCGGTTGACTGCTCTCGGAGCCAGGCCCTCCCTTCCCGAGGCGGCGCATCCCCACTTGGGGGTCTTCCGTGGCTCCTGCCTGCGCTCCGAGGGTGCTCAGGCCTTTGCTTTGTGGCGGGAGGGAATCCCTAGAGTGGGTGGCAGGCCTCGGAGAACGGAGACCGGGGTTTCAGCCGGGCCGGGGGGGGGGGGGTTGGGGGGGTTGGGGGGTGGTGGGAAACTGTCTGCCAGCCTGCTTGGAAGGCCGGGCAGGTGACAGTGTCCGGGATGACCCTTTGGACTTGAGGCCGGCCCGGGCCTAGCGCAGGTCTGGGGAGAGGAGCGTGGGGACGCAGGCGACCCCCAGAGGGGCGGTGGACGCTCTGGCTCCCTACTCGCGACCGCGCGCCGCTCTGGCTCCCTTGACGTGGGCCCGGGAGGTGGGCGGGCGGGCGGGCGGGCGGGCGTGCGTGCGTGCCTGGACCGGTGCCGCGGGCCCACTTCCGACTTGGCCCGTGCCGGGCTGTCTTGGGGTGGACGCGTCTCTTTGCGGGGCCCCGTGGCTCCATGCTGAAAGAACGGAGCCCCTCTGGTGCATCTTCCCTCTCCCCCCACCGCCAGCCCCGGTCAGGCCCCAGCCCTCGTGGCGTGAGTCTCCCAGGTCAGCAGGGTTTGTGTCCCAACAGGGTGTCGTTCAGCCAGGGTTCGCAGAACTGAGGCGTGGGAAGGGACCGGAAGGACCCTCTGGAGGTGGAGGACGGGGAGCGGGGGTGGTTTGCGAGTGGGGTGGTGTGTTGCTTGCCACGGGAGGGACCGAATGAATATCTGCTCCCTGCCCTGGGAAGAGTGAGGTGGTGGGCCGCTCGGGCCGAGTCCGGGGCGAAGCAGGGCCGGAAGCAAAAGTGTTCCCCAAGGGTTGAAGTTGGACGAGCCTCGTGCCATTCTAGAGCAGGGAGAGGGCCCCGCGTGCTCGAAAGGAGCGCCGTTATGCCCTCGGGCGCAGGACTGGGGTAGAATCGGACACCTGTCGTTCACCTACTCGGGCGCTTGCTGTGGGTTGTGCGGGCCACCTCCTGAGGTTTGGAAAAGGGTGACCTCCAACTGTGATCCACCGTTGTTTCTGGGGGACGGTGCGTGTGTGAGCGTGTGCGTGCATGCGTCCGTTCCCGTGAAGTAGCGTGAGCGCGTGTCTGTGAGTGCAAGTGTGTTTTCGAGCGTGTTCGTAGTGTGTGTGTGGTGTGTGTGTGTGTGTGTGTGTGGTTTTTCTCCCCTTCTATGCCCCAGGCACGAGAGGCGGGTTGTGAGGGCGCACTTGAGAGGGACCGTGAGGTGTCCACCCCAGGATCCGGGCCGATCGAGGGGAGAGAAGAGCAGCAGTGGGGTGCATTGGCCCGGTCCCGCTCTGCTGGGAAAGGCCCGGGTCCTGGAGAGCAGGGGCACACGTGGGGCTGGCCCGTCCCTGGCCTGCCCCCTCCCGTGGGAGCTGTCCCGAGGCGCAGCCTGGGCCAGGCACCGGGCCGCTTTGGCGACCCTGGTGCCGCCTGCCGGCTGCCCTCCGCACCGACCCGTGTGGGCCAGGGTCCACGTCGGAATCCCGTTTGTGGGGGGAGGGGCGGGACGGCGGTGAGGAGAGGCCACGGGCCATGGGCCGGGTGCTCGGGACCCCTCCGTCCTCGGGCCGTTGGAGGTGGACCTCACTGCCGACCCCACGGCCGGTGCCCGTGTTACCGCCTCCGCCGACCTTTGTGTCTGGCCGCTGCAGGCCTCAGGGTCACGCTGGCCTCTGGGGGAGTCCTGACGGAGGATCGGGCACCGACTGGCTAGGGGTGGCTGGGGCTCTGGGCCCACGAGCAGACCAGTGTGTCTCCTGAGGCGTCCTGCAGAGCTGCGCGGGTAAAGGATGGAGGCCCGGAGGGGCTTATGGCCACCGCCGGGAGCCTCGG